>NW_009732722.1:16473-43392 GCF_000703405.1 Apaloderma vittatum | reverse complement strand
CTGGCTGTTGGTCAGGGTCAAACCACGACAATTTCTTTACTGAAAGGGTTATGAGGCACTGGAACGGGTTGCCCAGGGCAGTGGTGGAGACCCCATCCCTGGAGGTATTTAAGAGTCAGATAGACATAGCGCTTACGGGTATGGTTTAGTCAAGGACTTATCAATATTAGGTTAATGATTTGAGTGGATGATCTAAAAGGCCTTTTCCAGACTCGGCAATTCCGTGACTGTGTGAAAGTGGTCTAGCGGCAACATCTGCCAGCTCTCTCGGCGCTCGTGGGTGCATCCGTTATGTGCTTCTAGATGCCTTTTGGCACTGAGCCTTGAGACCACAGGGAGCGATGCTTGCCTTGCCCACGACATCTCCAGGCTGTGTACAAAGCAAAGAAAACCAACTACTGCATGTGTGTCTTCTGGGATGGACCACTGGATACACTTAGAGGGCTTAAGCTCGGTTAAGACATCCCAATACTTTCCCCAATATTTTCTCTTTAACCTCAAATTAATTTGAAGAGTGTGGCTTAATTGAACTCTCTACTTATGTGGCTTCTTCTGTTTTTGCTTTAGGTTTGTTTAGCATTGGCTTTGTTTAACTTGTTTAACTTCAAGAACAGGGCAGAAAGTGGAATTCTAGCTTAAATGGATTTTGTGAGACCCACTGAGGATGAAAAAGAAACAGTCTTAGAGTTTGTCAGCACAGAAAAAAACTTTGATCGTACAGCAGCATGGATAAACTTGTTCCTTGAAAGCACAGCCTGTACTAGAGAAGTGTTTCAAGAAATATGAGTTAAACTGGTTTCCCTAATGAATTAAAGTGTATTAAGAGGAAAGAGAACCGGGTTAGTGATGTAGCTTTATCTTTGTGAGAGTTTTGCTAGCATAGCGATACTCTTCTGAGTGGTGTGTTTAATTCTCATAATTGTCCTGGTATTGGTACAACTTTTAAGTGCTTGTTAGAATATGACCCCCCAAGATCAAATGTGCCTGCACGTACAATTATTCAGGAATAGCTTCAAGTCTGGGCCAATTTTAATATGAATTAAAGTGTATACAGGCAAGGAGTTAATTGATATAAAGGCAAAGAATATCAAAACAAGCCATTGGAGCTGCTTTTTCCCATAAAACTAAATCAGTTAAACTTACAAGTGACAGAGGTGCAGCCTTCCTAAGCATCTGACACCTGGCTTTTTTCATGTACTGAGCTATTCTCAAATTTTCTGTAAATCTCTTCTTTAAGGAGCTTTCCCATATTTGACTGACTGTGTGATCTAGTCCAGTTAAAATCCTTTTTTTTAGGCCATTAGTCAAGTATTTCCGACATTGTGGCCTGTTTGAAGTGAACTGAAAACCAGTGAAGAGTTTCCGACTATGTTCTTGAAGCCCAAGTACTCTTACAGTAATACTTTGTAAGCCCATGGGAGCAGCACTTCTGTAAGGAGGAAGGTTGAGGTGGCTTTACAGCGTTGCTTTAAAGCCACAGCGAGATACACTGTGAGTCAGTGGGTGCACGCTGGTTCCTTCATCCTGTGCTGCATGTGAATATTTAAGCAGTTGATGTTTTGTGTAAGCAACGACATGGAAATATACCTTGTCCTAACTACTGATAATTTTGTCTTTTGCTCTTTCTGTTTAGATGACATTTTAGGTGAGGCAACAGGGAAAGACCTTTTCACTGATACTTTCTGTAAGGTTTGTAGGGCAGTGCTGCTGTTTGAGCCTGACAGGATGTCACATTATAAGGTAGGCTGGAAAGGAGAATTTCTCCTGGCAAGCACTGGAGCTTTGGGGATTTTTGTTTGGTGTTTCTACGTAGTGTTATAAAATACTTTTTATATTGTGTTTCTCAAGGCTTATTCTGAGTTTAGGCTTTAACCAGACTTGAATGTTGTGAAAGTTGTGGGTTCAGCGATAGCGAATGGCAGTCCCTTGCACACTGCGGCATGGTTTTAGAAGGAACCGAGCAGGTTCAGGTCGTGCCGTATGTGGGACTGAAGCAGATCTGCACCACATGAGCCAGCGTGGCAGTGCTGGCTGTGGAGGATCAAGGTTGTGCCTCCTGACACTTCTCCCAGCGACACACGTGTGCTGCTGTGTGCACCAGCGTCTGCCGGAGGCAGGTTGGATGAATCATGCCAGAGGCATTTCTTGGTTCAACTGTGTGCTTTGGATATTGCCATGTGGGCAAGCATGCTTCATTTTGAAACTTGATCTTGAGGGTGTGCAGGTTTGCAGGCACAGGCACTTCTCTCTTCCTTCTTGAAAAAGTTTAAAATGTCATTTACTGTCAGAAATCTTTCCTGCTGTGCACATTGTTAAGACTCAGGTCTTGCAAGATGTTCTGTTTGCTTATTTTGATTTCACTTCAGCAGCAATTGTGCTGTTAGAACTTCACAGAGTTCAGATCCTCAGTTTGATGTTCTGTTTCTCAGAGACAACTACAGTTGAGGTAATAGATGCAATTGCAAAGTTACCTGACTTCACAGTACAAATCAAATTGATGCAAATAATTGGCTCTTTTTCCTCAGTTGTATTATCTAGCCAGGTATGATCAAGACCCCTTTCTCTTTAGTAGTGTTGTTATAATATCCTGCACTGCTCCTCAGAATCCTTAAAAGACATCTGAAAAGTATCAGATCAGGGAAGGCAGGTTACTGCTTTTGCCTTGTAGGTTACCACTGTGTGGGGTTGCCTTTGAGTAAGTGTGTTACAAGTGCTGGAGTTTGAAGGTTACAGGTTGAGAGACCATCTGAGAATTAAAAAAGTATATGCTAACACCCAATTTTAGTTACCTGGACTACTTTATCCTCAGTAGAAAGTTGTAGAAAGCTTCATAGACAGACTTCCTGCTAGAGATATTTCAACTTAGCTTCCAGGGAAACCTGTTTGTCTCCCTGACTGTATGGCAAGACTAGACCTCTTATGAGTCGTGCTGCCTGTCATTCTTCTTTGCCAGGATACAGGATATCCTTGATGTCAGGCCCACAGGCTTAGAGGTAAAGGAGCACGGCAGATTTGTTCTGTGGCACGGCTGCATTCCTTTCCTTACCTGTTTTAGCATCCTTGTTTGTAAGGGGACATGTTAAGATTTTTGATTCCCCAAAGAGTTCAGAGCAGATGACTCGGAGGGCTGCTTAAGGCAAAATGTTATGAGTAATGCTAAATACTATGTTCTTGATTACAGTATAGCATTGTTACATCAGCTGGCGTTTGACTGCTTGTGGCTCTGCTTTATACAAATACAATCTGGCAAGTGTTGAAAGAAGTTTTTGATGAATGAAGTCCCAGTCACTGACTATATCACTGCTTGCATCCTTGTTACTGAAACAGGAATAATTCTAGTCTCTTCCCAGGGAGAAAAACGTGCTCAGAACCTTCGTCGTTACGTCCAAATGCATGGTGAGAAAGATGAGAGGCAGGAGCCTGGCAAACAAATTATATCAATTTTCAAGTAGCTATTCCTCTTCACTGCTAAATAAAGTGTTTCCTCGTACACTTCAGTGAGTGCTTGTAACAGAGCTTGCCCTTGTCTGGTTTCAGATGGATGAGAGTGGAGTAGAGGACAAAAACAAATGCTGCGACGTCTGTGGGATGTTTTTTACTTCCCCTGCTGTTGCTTTGTCTCACTACTTGGGAAAGGTCCACAGGAAAAAGCTGAAGCAATTGTCAGGAGACCAAGCCCACATGGCAGCACAGAGCATGCAGCCTCTTTCTGGTAAGAACTAAATACTTTGCTTTTCATGTTTTCCTGTCGCTCTCTGGAACAAATAGAGAAAAGGACATTCCTGTACTTGCCATGTCTCTATGCCTTTCTATTCTGCTGAAGTTGTGGAGCTGTCTTGTGGTAATTCCTTGGGTGAAGAAACAAAGATACTACCTTGTGCAACTCTGAAGCCGGGGAATCTTGCTTTCAATTCACTATCTTTCACTAACTGAAACTAAAGACAAATATTTCTGGTCTTTTATTAATGAAGGGTGTTCCTTGTTGTTCTGAGAATTCACTGAAGTCCCAACAAGATATTCCTCTGAGAAATTAATATGATAAGAAATTTTTAAAAAATAAGTCCATGAGCAGCACTTAACTGCTGTTGGCTCTGTTCAAGTTGCTCAACTGTATTTAAAGAAGGAGCCTAGTGTGTGTGCTCTGAATTACCCTGTGCAGGGTACATCTCCCTTCTTGGGCTGTGTAGGGACCTTAGAGTTACCAGCTGTCAAACACAGCTGACTTTTAAGTATCTAATGGGGAGATTTCTAAATATTTCAGGATTGTGTTCCTTATGAGTCTCTACATTTGGATCCTTACAAGCATTGATATTTTATAGTCTCTTGCAAGTAGTTCAGCACCCAGCGGATTGTCCTCCTTTCTGGCTTTGTAGTTCTGCAGTCACTTATTTTGCTCCATGGAATTGTTTAAGTCTTTATTTTGCTGTGCTGTCAGCAGATTTATTATCTGCTTCCCTGTTTCCAGCTTTACAGATGCCATTGGCTGAGAAGCCCTTGCTGCCTTCAGAAGCTGCAGAGTCTTCATCATCCTCTGACACAAAGCTGAATTTAAATGATCCAGAGAAGTACTGCAAGCTCTGCTGTGCTCCCTTCAATAATCCACTTATGGCCTGGGAGCATTATGTTGGTAAGAGGCACAGAAAAAATGAAGCACGGCAAAAGGTATTGAAGAAGCTGGGAGACAGCGCTGTCCCTGCAGAATTCGTCACAAGTGGTAAGCAGAGCATGAGCAGGTGTTGCAATCTCTGTGTAGCTTGAGTGCTCAGTTCTGATTTGTTCAAGGGACTTCTCGGCTGTGTGCAAGGAGATGATACGACTTCTCCTGCATTACTTGTTCTGCATGACAGAGCAAGTCCATTTCTTCCTTTCTGTTTGGTCTATGAACTGCTAAAGTTCTGCTTCTGACAGTTGTAGATTGGAAAATATGTCTTATTAACTTGGAAACCCAAATCCAGTCCTCACCGAGTCCTGCAGTCACATTCAAAGGATCACAGAAAATAGCCCAGTCCCCTAAATCAAAGGCCGAGATCAGTCATGCCTGTTATTCTTCAGATATTCATCCACCTTTTTCTTAAAAACCATCCATGCTGGAAATTCCACAACCTCCACAAGAAACATCACCCAAGACTTCTTGATCTTTCCCTTCTTGGTCTTAAAACCTTCTACTGACATTGAACTCGGCTTTCCCTGACCGCAGTGTGTTTTTTCACTGTACGCAGAGCAAGCAGCAGACAGAAGAATCATTTGTTTCCTTTTGGTCACGTTTTTTTAATAATTGAAAAATGGTGTCATGTCTTCCTTCAATCTTTTATTCATGAAACTGGTTGCTGTAATTATTTCCATCTTCCCACATAAGGCAATTTATTTCCTGAACAGTCGTCATTCTCTAGCCTCCCAGCAGGACCGACTGCTGCTCAAGAACTGTGCCAAAAGTTAGGGCCCTGTTGTTGAGCAACTTTCATTAGTTCTGAAGGAGCATCATCTGGTTTTGTGCAGCAGAACTGTTGATCCTGTCTTTAATAAGGAATTCAAAATCCTACTTGGTAGTCAAAAGTCATTGTTAATATAAAACAGCTCTTATTAAGTCATGCTATAATTTCAACAAAATAATAATATGTTTTCATTGCTATGTTTTGCTAATGGATGAAGCTCTTGCCTTTACATGGAGAAAAAAGGTTACTCACTAGTTTCAGAATACTTAAGTCTCCTGCATAGCTTGTAGGAGAGAAGAAAATGACAACTTAGAAAACACAGGGGTTTCCCTTATCTGACCTTACCTTATATTTGCCTGAGGCTCCATGTATCAGATTCATAATGTACTGTGTTGACAATTCCCCCAGCATCTTCACAGAGTTGAGCCAACACTGCACGAACATTTGAGCGGGTAATGTTTAAACTGATCTTATTTTAATTAAATCTATACTGACTGGATTGGTATCTACTGGCACATGCTTTGGGTCGAGTATTTCCAACACTACTTCATTTTCCAGTATGGTTCATTCCCATCAGCACTTGACAACAGTTTACTGGAATTATCTTGGATTTACTTGAGTCATCAGAAATACTGTTTAAACCATGGTGACACTGCATCTGTACACCTCACCACCTCCCTTCATAAATATTCTAGGGTAAAATTGCAGCAGAGACTATATATTTGTCTATAAGTGTCGTTGATGGGAACATGTTAGGACTCTTGCATGGGATGGGATCGTGATGTGCTTTGAGTTTTGCCTTTCATTTGTAGTCTGTCTAACATACAGGCTCTTTCTTTTCAGCAGTTGGAGCTGGTTATTGTGTGTGCTCTGTGTGTAACATTGTACTTACATCGGTACAAATGTACCACTCCCACATGATGGGAAATAAGCATCAGATTAAGTAAGTCAAGAAGTCTTTTGTTACTATTCCTCTGCAGTTTTTACTTTCAAACTTCTTTTCATTATCCCTGTTGTCTGCTGTTAAGAGCCTATCACTAATTTGTGGGGGTTTTGTTTCAGTTTGGGGTTTTTTGTTGTTGCTTGGTTTACTAGTTTAACAGGGCACTGTCCATTTAAACGTCACACTTGTGACTGAAATTCAGTCATAGAGTGCCCACAGTTGCATCCTCATTGACAGCCCACAGGGGAAAGATCTGAAACCTGTGTAGTTTTCCCACTTTTTTTGCTGTCTGAGGATAGCAGCACCTGTTTTGGGACAGCATCTTCCATGGTCAGTCTAGAAGGAAACAGTCTGAACTTTAAGACTCTTACTGACAGGGCAAAGGAGACTTTAATCCCCAAAATGCCAAATCTCCATCAGTTTTCAGGATTCGTCAGCATGCATCTTCCGTTTGTCATAAAGTCATTTATAAGTGATAGGTCTTGTACTTTTCCCTTTTACCCAGAAGAGGGCTTGCAAGCTCTGCTAATTGCAGAATGGATATTGTGGTGATTTACTTTTTAGAGCTTGCTATGCAAGTAGGCTAAATATCAAAATTGCTTACGTGTTAAGCATTTGATAAGACATATTTTTAAGTGAAGGCACCATAAAAATATAATCACAAGAGACTGATGTAAAACTAATATGATTTAAAATGTTTGTTTAGTCAACAGAATTACAGTCCTCAAAACCAGGAGTGTAGTGAACTGCTGCAGGCCTATCTATAGCTTGGCAAAAGAACGTGTAAAGCTGATGAATTAAGGCAGAACAAGATACATTTAAGGGATAGGTCTTTGGAGCTGCCCTTCTCACAGGGGACATCTTTGTCATCTAACCACTTTATCTTCCAGCCTGAGGAAAGAAGCCGCAGAGCAGAAGACAGAGCAAAATCCAGAGCAGAAAAGAAGGGTATATAGTGAAGGTGAAGATCTTGGAAGTGAAAATGTGGTGCAAAAGAAAATTAAAGTTGAGATAGATTTGGTAAATGAGAAGAAATCAAGCCCCTATGAAGGTGAAAGTCTTAAAGAAAACCTCCCTGTGAAAAAGAGAAAAAAGCGCAAAAATGGTAAAAAGAAGCTACAGACAGGTAGCAAAAAAGAAGAGGATCTACTTTGGGAAGAGTCTGTCTTGAGATATTGATAAAGATTTTGCTTAGCTTAAAGAAGTTGATTCTGTTTGTAGACTCACTTAACCATGTTCTGTTACACTAATGTCCTGGGTTCTAAGCAAAGTTTTGTTCTAATCTGGAAAGGAGAAAAAACTCGTTTTCTGGAATTTTTTGGATTGTAGGCTACAACATCAATTTTTAACCATCTTACACATGCAGCAGCCGGTGCAGTGATGTGAGTTTGAAAGTCTGTAATCTCTTCTGGAATATACCACATTAGCTTAGAGAATACTGTTGGAATTGCTCCAAAAATGTATATATAGCTTCTTTCCAATGTTAGTGGTACCTACTGTTGACGTTTCTGTTACTCCTCTAGGGAAGTTTATAACCACTACAGTGTTCTCAGCCATGTCTGTAACCATTTTTCTGACAGATTTAAAAGGAGAATGGGAAAGACTTTTGATTCCAGATCTTAGTGGCTGTTGGGGTTTTGGGAGGGGTTGGTTTGGTTTTTCTGTTACACAGTTGTGAGTGGACAATGAGTCTATTAAACATGCAAATGTTTGTCTGATACACGTTGTCTAGTAGATTTTTTCTCACTGTAATCCTGATTTTAGTGTAGTTTAGGAAGCACAGAAAAGGTGCAATATGCAAAATTAGTTGCTACCATGAGGCTGTGTTGTGCTTCACTCACTCAGAGTAATGTACGGAGGAGGCATTAGAGCGAAGTTAGATTTGTGATCCAGGTAATACCCTGAAAAATCAGTATCAGCTTTGTATTTCCATTTTAATGTTGTGTCAGCAGACCCTCCTTCATGATGTGGGTTTACATTACTGTGCCATGAGCAATGATGGCCGACATAAGTTCATTTAATTGAGAAGTTCAGATGATGGACTTGAGGCTCTTGTGTTGCTCCCAGGACTCTCAAGTGAGACCTTCAGTAATCTGTGGACGCTGGGAACGCATCAGTCGGCGCAGAGATGGGGTTGTGCGAAGGATTCGAAGCCTGTGTGATGCCTTGCTGAAGGCTGCTGGACCAAATAAATACGGTTATGTTGCAAAAAAACAACGATATAAAAGCAGTCTCCCAAGACACTATTTAGTATCTCTCTTGTTGCCTTCAGGTTGCAAGAAAGCTGCTTCTGAGCCTTGATGTGGGATCTGAAAGCCATCACGCTGCTGGTTTTTTCCTCTCACACTGCGCTTTCCACTGGGTTACTCTGTTTGTAGAGGCACCTGTGCCAAGCTGCTGCTCTCAGAAACTCTGCCCAACGGACGCTTTTGTTGAGGCTGCTTGTGGGATACAGCAGAGACCAGGGCCCTCAAGCCTTGAATTCTCTCTGGTTTGTCTTAGTTTTAGTTTTATGAGTGTAGGGAGTAAGTTGAAAAGCCCTAAAAATACCGTAGTCTGCTTTAGTTTTTAAAGATTTGTGTTTTGTGGTTGATTGCAATCTTGGGTTTAGATTTTTCCGGCTTATGAGAGAATTATAAATCTGAGTAGTTAACATGTGAGCCATCAAGTATCTTGGTCCTTCCTCTAACAGACAAGGTTAACTGGAAACATATAAAACTAAAAGCAGAGCAGGTACATGTAGGTGTCAAGATCAGTTCGTTGGTTAGGAGTCTCAGCAACCTGAACTTAGAGGTCCATGGAGATTCAGCTTTAAGTTCAAAACGTACATAGGGTATTTTTTCTGGTCCTCTTTTCTAATCTCCCCTGGTCTGTGAGACCAATGATTCCTCTGCTTTCTTCAGTAGCTCTTTCTCCTCACTCAGGAGGTACATGCCTTTCAGTATGTCTCCAAAGCTTCTTTCCCTGACTTTCCTCAGCCCTTGCTGATGAGAGAGTCTAAAGTCATATGTTAATAAGTGCTTTTCTCGTTATTTACTTGGGCAAGAGTGTGTTCAATCAGAATTTACTTATGGTAGCGGGTGATGACAGTTGTGAGCTGTTGTAAGCTGCCAACTGCAGTCTGCTTGTCTTGTCGTAACTAGGGAGGTTTTCAGGGTCTCCTATATACACTCCTTGCTGTGAGAATAACGTGGGCAGCACAGCTGCTTGTCTCCCACATGAGACAAATGATGACTTTCTCTACTCTCAGGATACTAGTTTAGCAAAGCAGGCATTGTAAGATCTCTGATGTTTCTGCCACTCTGTCAGACAGGACCATACAAATGTGGCCAGTGTCTTTCAAAACTGTTATTAGAGAACCCTTGCTCCATGTGGTCACACACGTCTCCTTTCCTTACTAAGTCGGCTAAGAAAACAATTAGGCCTTCAGCAGATGGGAAGTTCACGATGTAGTACTCCACTTGTACACAAGGAACAGACTAATTGAAGGGAAATAAGTGCCAGTTTACTCGCTTTGGAATTAAGAGTTACCCTTTCAGAAGTCATGAGATGGAGATTAACAGCTCTGAAAATACGGTAAAAGCATGAGCTGGCAGAACAAGGAGGTGATTATGGTTTTTTCAGTGATCATTTCTAAATCTGTACCTAAACTCCATACTCTCCTCGCCCACCCACTGGAAAGCGGTTGCATAAGCTGTGTAGAATAGTTAGTTCTAAACAAAGTTTCAAACAGGAAAGATAAGATCCCAGAAGTGTTCTCACCACGTTTTGATTAAAAGGCGATTAATCTGTGATGTAAATGCTGCAAATGAGATGTAACAGATTCTCATCTAGCAGAAGTTCTAATTTAGATACATGATATCCAGTTTTGTGAGGCCATGTGTTCATGTGTTTCCTGATTGCCATTTTCCCAGCCTTTCACAAAGACATTGATGACTTTACTTACCTTTTACTGTAAATACACCTTTTTTCACTTCCTAGTAGCAAAGGAATCCACACTGTCTGTAAGGAAAGCTAATTCTCTTCATCTGTTCCTCCCGTTAAAACTATCAAAGCATTCTGATCCTGATTTGAGAAACAAAGTCTCAGATCCTTCTGTCACATCTGAGCAGAAAGACTTACAGATCTGCCTGGAGACCCTATGGAGCCAATGGTGTTTTACGCAGGTACGAGGGTTTTTCTCTGAAGGCCTGACAGCACTAGTTTCATTCTATCTCTTCTTTCAATAAACTTGGGTGCTGCTTGGCTTTATGGAAGAACTGTATATCAAAAAGGTGAGTTAAAACTGTGTACATGTAGCAGAGCACAAAAACAAGGCTGAAACTGCTGTTTAAAACTGAGCTTAAATGAAAACCCCTACATTTCACTTTTCCCTCATTTCACCGGGTCACCTTCGTCAAGTACATAATTTTTCAGAGGCATCTTTTTTCATCTATAAATGGTGTGAAAGGGAATTTTGGGAATTCTATCCTGCCTGTGCTGTGCTCCTGAAGCAGACTGCTTCTGCTATTTTCCCCTCCTTTCTTCTGAAGGTCACCATCCATGGGACACTCTTTTCTCCCTGCATCCCTTTTCTCATTCACAGGCAAACAGATCAGTTAAACTCTCCATAAGGGCAGCTGGTGTTAGGGGGAGGAGGCAAAGCCACCCTTCTGCTGCAGCAGGAACAACAAGAAAGGTGTGAAAGCATTAGAGTTGCTTGTTCAATGAACACCCTGCACAAGGGCAGGGAGGCCCTACAGAGAGATTTGGAGAGATTGGATCAGTGGGCCAATGTTACTGGTATGAGCTTCAGCAAGGCCAAGTGCCAGCTCCTGCACTTGGGCCACAACAACCCCCTGCAATGCTACAGGCTTGGAGAGATGTGGCTGGAAAGCTGCCTGGCAGAAAGGGACCTGGGGGTTCTCATTGACAAGCAGCTGAATATGAGCCAGCAGTGTGCCCAGGTGGCCAGACAAGCCAACGGCATCCTGGCTTGTGTTAGAAGTAGTGCGACCAGCAGCAGTAGGGAGGGGATTTTTCCCCTGTACACAGCACTGGTGAGGCCTCACCTTGAGTATTGTGTCCAGTTTGGGGCACCTGGGTACAAGAGAGAGCTTGAGGTGCTGGAGAGAGTGCAAAAGAGGGCAATAAAGCTGATGAAGGGCCTGCAGAATAAATCTTATGAAGAACGATTGAAGGAGATGAGCCTGTTTAGTTTGACGAAGAGGAGGCTGAGGGGAGACCTCATCACTCGCTACAGCTACTTGAAAGGACATTGTAGGGAAGTTGATGTTGGTCTCTTCTCACGGGTAAATAGCGATAGAACAAGAGGGAATCGCTTCAAACTGCAACAGGGGATGTTTACACTGGACAGTAGAAAAAAATTTTCAGTGGAAGAGTAGTCAGACATTAGAATGGGCTGCCCAGGGAAGTGGTTGAGTCACCATCCCTGGATGTGTTTAAAGGTTGTTTAGATGTGGTGTTGGGAGATAAGGTTTAGGGGTGAGCTTGTAGAGTAGGGTTAATGGTTGGACTCAATGATCCCAGGGGTCTTTTCCAATCTGAATGATTCTGTGATAATAGATGCTCACCTCTGAAAGCAGCTGCCACATTCAGTGGCCTATAAAGTGTGGCATGAATGTGCTGTTCTGCGAAACACTGACATTTTTTAATAGATTGTTTTTCTTTGTATGATTTTTTTATACTTTGGTTTCATGACTGGCTGCAGCATGTGAAAAATTTGCAGTTAGATCCTTTGGTAAAGTCTGGAAAAGGCCACAACTGATACAGGACATCTCCTTCTGCGTCCTGTGAAGCAAGTAAAAAGTAGTTTTCACAGTGAAAGGTTCTTTGAAATCTGGTGATGAAAGGGAGAACCACTGAAGCCACTTTGCATACCTTGAGCACAGGCTGTGGTTTCAGCGAGGCACACCAACACCTGGCAAGTTAACCCTACCCTTGGCCTGTGAGCCATACCCTCGTCATATCTAACCCGCTAAATTCTCCAACCATGTTTCTATAAAGATTTGGAGGCATTCAGCCAAAACCGGTGTAAATCACCTGAGTGCAACACCTTGAGCTGCGTCGCAAATCTACCACCCATCAGTGGAATGGGATTACAGCGTAAAACAGTTGTTAGAACAACTTAGAGGACTATTACAGTTGAATTAAATTAAGGTATTTTTTTGCAGCCATTGCTGCTATCCACCAGCGTGGAAGCTGACAATGCACTTTGTGGCTGTGTTTGTCAGCTAGAACACCAAGAGGAAAGCAGCAGGGTAAGAACTGGCAGATTTGGATTCTCTTTCCAGCCTTTCCACAAATTTCTCCTCTAGTTCACAACTTGCCAGGAATGTGGTACCAGATGAGCTTTTCCAGCTGCAGGTTTTTTAACCTTAACAGATTATAGCTGCTGGTTCTTCACATCCACTGGTGGAAATGACCTGAGGAAGAATCACAGAATCACAGAATGTTAGGGGTTGGAAGGGACCTCTGAAGATCATCTAGTCCAACCTTCATCCCAGCATTCCTAACCACTACACCATAGCCTCAAGTGCTAGATCTACTTTTTTTTTAAACACCTCCAGGGTTGGTGACTCCACCACCTCCCTGGGCAGCCTGTTCCAGTGCCTCACCACTCGCTCAGTAAAGAACTTCCCCCGAATATCCAATCTAAACTTACCCTGACGCAACTTGAGGCCATTTCCCCTTGTCCTGTCATTAGTAATTAGAGAGAAGAGACCAGCACCAGCCTCACTACAGCCTCCTTTTAGGTAGTTGTAGAGGGCAATAAGGTCTCCTCTCAGCCTCCTCTTCTCCAGACTAAACAAACCCAGTTCCCTCAGCCGCTCTTCATAGGGCATGTTTTCCAAACCTCTCACAAGCCTTGTTGCCCTTCTCTGCACCCGCTCCAGCACCTCGATGTCCTTCTTATACTGTGGTGACCAAAACTGGACACAGTACTCGAGGTGAGGTCTCACGAGTGCCGAGTACAGGGGCATGATCACCTCCCTCCTCCTGCTGTTAGATCTGCTCATGTTTTTCCAGCTGTACTGTCTCCTGTCCTGCTTTCAGAGTGAGGTGGTGAGCAGCTAGACACGGTATCTTTTTAACCCTTGCCAGCTGTTGCAGTTCTTGACTATACTCTTAAGCTGGTGATGAATGCAGGTGCCACAAAAATGGATCATAAAAAATGAATAAATAGGAAACCATACATAAGTACAGTGCCATAAATCTTTCCCTGGGAAGGCTTTGAAAAAGAGTGGCAGTGTTCTGTGCCTCGTCTCCAACTAAGCTACTGTCCTTTATTTCAAAGAGCTCAATTTACAGCTGAAAGCAAGGAAGTGCTCCTTCACTCAGTTATTCCTGACAGAGAAAAGGTTTAGGCACGGATTTCTATTGAACAGGAAATTCTGTTTTGATTTCCAAGAGCAACAGTAAACTGCCTGCCCAGCTTTGCTCCTTGGTATGTGCTGGCAATCACTCCTGCTCCAGGGTGGAAGGCTGGGTGCAGCCATAAATCTCAGTTTCCGCAGGTGACTGACATTTCCACAAGTCTTGGACACCTGCAGCAGCCTTCCTTGCACAGTGTGCTCGGTATAACTTGTCTTGCAGTTGGGCTTCATCGTAGGACAACAATGAGCAAAAACATAGACCCTCAGGTCACAGACCTTGTCTTCTTGCATATCAGGCCCAGGTCCTTGTGATTTCTCGACTTGAGATATGAAAGTTTGAAATAAAACCAGAATCTCAATGCAGGGAATGTGAAAGAAGTGGCATATTGTATTTTTTTCTCTGAGAGCTGTGGGGAAAACTGAAAATCTCTGTGTGGGGGAAGAAACCGTTAAAATGATGTAGGATTTCTTGGAATTAACAATGAAACTGTTCACAGCAGCATTCTCAGCATTAATCTAATGAACAGTTGAAATAAAGTTGTTTTCCACAAAGTGCTAATTGTTTCCAAACCATCTGCATAATCAATTCAGGCTCCACAGGCTAAACCACAATTATTAATATGAGAAATACATTGACTATAATACCTTCTGCCTATAGCTAAGCTTTTTTCCCTCAAAATGTTTCTTTTCAAACTGCGTTGTATTAGTCCCTGTTGATGCTGCTCCTGAGCTGCAGTGTCAAAACTTTCCCTTTTGAAGTTAAATTATGATTTCTATTTCCTGTTCCCTCCTCCATGTCGGTAGTATTTCTATGTAAATACAACACCTTGAAGTACACAGGTTCTTCTCAAAGCGTTAATCAAAACTCGGCGTACATTCACTTGACTTCATGTGCAAATATGCAGTCTATGCCTCAAGAGCACGATGGATGGGAAAAGTTGTGGGGCCTTTCTGCATCAGCTCAGTTCTTTCCTACCCTGCCTTCAGCCATTCTCATATCCATGTCTTATGGCTAAAAAATAACAAATAATCACTCTGCTTCACACAGCTTCAGCCCAGTAATGCTCCCTCTCTTGCTCTACACTCCTCCTGTTGCTGCAACACCGGGAGACCAGTTGCGTCACAGTCTGGTCAAATGAGTCACACAGGCAAGGTAGTGTGTGACCACTGGGATGTGAGATTTCTCAGCCGCTTGCAAGATTGGGCTCTTTTTCTCACTTCTTAGAAGTGAATAGAAGTTTTGGTGCTGTAGCTTCATGCTAGTCCAGGTTCAGGCACCACGCAGAACACACTGGGCTCACATAGGTTCTCTCGGACAGCACCTAGGCTTGCCTCCAGCAACAACATCTGTGCAGGCACTGAGGTTCCTGGGCCAGAATGCTCGTGTCGGTGATGCCCATAGCACAGAGGCCTCAGGGCTCCTTGGGAAGGTGATTTTTGCACCTGTATTGCACGTGGCTGTCAAATTGGAATGTGCATCACCAATTTCTTCACATGTGAGCTACTTCCCTGCTCCACGCTGTCATGCTCAAGGTGGAAGAGGATGCCTGCAAAGCTGATGTGAAATCAAGACCATGGCAGTCGAGTTCCATCCCACAAAGCAACATCAGACATAAAACCTACCCCTTCAGACTTACATGAAGTCTTGACACCATCTGTAAGTGATCAGCAGGTAGCGTTGCTGCCATCCGTGTCTAAGCACTTGAAGGTGTGTGATGTTTCTTGAAAATTCTTCCCTGTGAAGTTATTTCATGTCTTTGTGTGACAGTGTCTGCACTCCCAGCCTAAAGCAAGCAGGTGCTACCTACTAGTTTCCTTAGAATTGCCCTCAAAATGAGAGGCTTGTGTGGAAGGGGCTTAATTTTAAGAAAAAAAAACCCTTGAACCTGAGGGAGAAAGTGATGCTAGCTTCTTCACTGCTTGTCTTCTGTTTTATTTACATATCTCTTTCTTCTTTGTTCTAGCTTGGTGAGAGGAGATCAGGCTGCACACACCAGCCACGTTCGGCTGGGAGGGCTGATGTGCCGACCCCGGTGCTGCGCCTGCGGTGAAGGTGTCGTGTCGCCCAGCCTGCGCAGAGCCGCGCAGCCGCGGCTGCACACGGGGGAGTTCACCGAACACGGGGTGTGTACGCCAGTGCACAGCTTACCTTTCATCTCTCCACTCCGCGCTCGAAACGGCAAGAAGTACCAGTTGGTGAAGGGAAGGAGGTTGAAACAACACCCCCAAGCTGGTGTCCATCTCGACCTCCCATGTGTTGCTTTGTCCGCTCTTCGGTGCTCATCTCGTAGCTACGTCATCTTTCGTTATGACTTTATTGCTCCACGTTAGCCCTGGCAACTAACCGCCTGAAAATTATCAGTCAAGCTTATGAGTGAACGTAAAGGAAGTGAGGACAAATATACCCCCGCTGGTGGGGTAGCACTGGGGGGGTGTGCTGTTGAGGCAAATAAGTCTTTGAGGGTTTTTTTGGTAGTGTTTTATAGAGTATTCTGATACTCTTTGCTTAGGCAAGCATAGGTAAGCAGGCATCTTGGTAGCATTATGGCAACCTTTGCTAATGGAGAGCAAGGATAATGCAGCAGAAGCTTCCCAGTGAGATGGGTTTGTAGCGATTACGCTTCAGAACGTGCTCATGTGGCATTTGACAAATACAAGAGACTTCAGAGGAGATCAGCAAATGGAAGCTTAGGCCAGTGTTGTCTAAGCAGTCTTGAAACCGTTAATAAGTGAGCATTTTTATTCCCTGGCAGGCACCTCAGAAAGGGGGTTAGTTTTGAGAACAACTGCCTGCCTGCTGCTCAGTAGCACTAAAAATCAAAGATGGCCCAATGAGCTGTCTAAAAAGGGATTTGAGTGCCTTATGTTAGGCCTCCAGGTTTGCAACTTCTGATCTTTAATCAATATAAGGGTGGCTCTGGAAATGCCGCAGTCGTTAAACTCTCTAATGGCACTTTCTGTTTGTGTACTTCCTCAGGGAATCTGCAAAGGTTGGTGTCTATGCTCTCACCCTGGGGAGCACTTGCTGCATAAGCCATGGGGGCTTGTCTTTCTCCCCACTGAATGACGCTTGGCTCTGATAGTGAGGTGAGTCTGTCTTTGTTGCTTTCTTCTGTCCCCAGGAATGACTGATGATATATAGGTTACTCAAAATATTTGTATTAGTCCTGTATACACAGCCAAAACACGTTTGCCTTACAGAAAATACACCAAGTGCAGAGAACATTGCCATGCAAGCCTGTCTGTGTCCTTTGAATGCCTTTGAAAGGATGATACTAGGATAATTTGCTGGAATTCCTTGAAAAAGCAAAACAAATTAAAGTACTGACTGAATGTTGCCAATGATGGCAAAGTTTTCTTTCCCATTTTGCCACTTTTCTTTCTTACTGTGCTGGTTTTGGCCAGGACCTTCATTATCATATTGGACAAGCCTTCATCTGTTTGAGGGATGGGAAGCGTGATATCTGTACAGTGCAGGTGGCTCCAGCTGGGCCAACCCTTGCACTGTTGGTGACCATGAATGGACCAGTGCAACATCCATGGGCACACAGGGAACAGAGCCCATCTGGGCAGATGAGGTGGGAGGGCCAAGCCTGTAAATCTGCTGCACAAACAAGTTATCAAGGGAAAAAATAGGGCATGGGTTTGCTGGCCAAACATGTACTCTTGTCCCAGGACCAGTCTGAGCAGCGTACCTCAGTTTGAGGGAGAAGTCACTCTGTACGTGCGCTGCAGTAGAAGCCTGGAGAGCGCAATTGCCGCAGAGCAGCCGATGTGCTGTAAACTCACACCATTACTCACCTCACATAGCTGTGCCCAACAGCTGCTCCCTGCTCTCAAATCAAATCAAATGATGTATCCACCATCACTCACTCACTTGTGTAGGCATCACCAACTTCCCATGCCTCTTGGTGGAATAAAGCCTTGCATTACATTTAGAGTTGTGCTGGGAAGAAAGGGAAATGTTGTTGAAAGTCTAAGGGAGATGTTTTTCTCACCCACTGGTGAAACTGCTGAGGGCAGCTGGAGGAACAAGGGCATTTTGATTACCCCGTGCTGTAGAAGGCCTGGTTCTTAATTATGCTGTCTTGTGTTAGTTTTGCCAAACTCAATAGTCATGCCAATGATAGATCTCTCTCAAAATTCGAAGTTGCTTCTGTGGTGTTTTATTTTTCAAGAAAATGAGTGAACCCATAAGAATTCACTGCATTTCCCTCTGCAGGATATAATTTGAGTCATTTCACTACCCTTAAGAGTAAACTAACTCCCTACTGAGTAATTCATGACCCCTTCGCCACGAGGCTGATGTCTATCTGATCGCTTCCTGAGGCTGCTGTGAGGAATAAATCAAGCATCTCCCTTCACGCTGAGTGCTGGCACAACACAGAATTTCCCTGGGACTCTGTACTGCTCTGCTGTACTGGGTCATGTCTACAGTAGATTTACAGACTGTAAATTGTTGGGGCTGGTATCTGATGAATCTCATCGTGTGTTCTGGAGTAGAGTAAAATGCTTGGGAGCAAAAGAAGCTGGGGGAGAGCTTGCCTAGCCACTAAGCAGGGCTGATAGGACTAAAAGGTTTGTTCACAACTGTAAAGGTATCTTATGGAGGGATCACAAGTGGGGCACTGCAGCAGACAGTGCTGCATCAAGATTGAGCCCTCCAGGACATCAATCCACCTGCTACTACTTTTGCTTTCTTAGGATTCATTTCATGTGCAGTGGCTTACAGAATGCATGAGGTTTGAAAGGACTAAGAGGTTTTAAGCCAGATAAATCCCTTCTCTACAAATATGCAGGCACCTTGAAGGTGCTGGGTAAAGGAAGAGAGCTTGGCACTATCCTGCCCAAACCAGGGAGTCCTGAAGGATGATCTTGAGTGATAGTCACGCTCAAGAAGCAATAAAACTGGCGTTAAGGAAGGTGGAAAGTCCTTGATCGAGGAAGGGAATAAAAGTTAGAGGGAGGAAAGAGGGAAGAGAGAGAAGGAAATAATAGAAAAATTAAAGGCGTGGCCAAACCTCGCATTTGAAAAGCAAAGTGCACGCTGGAGGGTGACATTGGTCAAAATGCAGAAGATGGGTTTAGGGAGGCAGCTCCGACAAAGAGCTCTGATGGACAGACAGAAATCTGCCAGCTTCTGCCTGGCCCTGCCCCTGAGGAGGTACAAAATGAACGTTGACAGCTGTCGAGGGGTAGGGCTGGGCCGGCCACTGGTCATCAACAAAGGGTCTCTAACGCCTTCTCCCTCCCCAAACAGGAAGGGAGATGGAATAAGGCAGAGACTTACAGATCACAAAATGAAATTAAAACAGCTTTAATGAAACAATTATAGAAATATTAAGGAAATACTAAAAATAGTCAACTATATACAGATATATACAAAACCACTACTAAACCACTATCAAGCCTGTCTCCCCCCAGTATAAATCCCCACTGATACTGCAGAGCAGGCAGCACCAGGGAAGCCCCAGGCTCAACAGCAGAGGAGAGCTGGATACAGGAGCTGGATTCAGGAACTCAGAATCAAAGGCATGAGATTGGACAGTCTTCCTCAGATGCCCGCCATTGAAGAAGAACCTTTCTGCATCCCAGTCCCAGGCAGAAACTGTAAACATCAGGTGTTATCACTTCTGCAGTCACTGTCTGCAAGAACATGGTGCTGACTTCAGAGAGTGCAGCCTCTTAGAAGAGACTGAGCTGAGAAGTAAAAATCACTGAACATAATAGATTCTGTTTAGCTCAAACCAGGACAACAGCCTTCAGGGCCTCAGAGGCAGAACCGCCCCACAAAAAATTCCAAGCTCTTTTGCATGTTTTCCTGAAAATACAGTGATATTAACCTGTTTGGGGCCGGGAAATCACAGTCTGAGCTTTTTTGGAGAAACATGTTCATGTACAAGCCTAGCCAGGGGAAAACCTGGGCTCAAATTCATTCTGCATTTGATTTGAGTCATTATGGGTTGTACAGGTTCAGGGTAGCCCTGGACTGGCTCTAGAGGTGGCCCCATTCAGCCATGATCTGGGTATCTCCACGAGTTCCCATGCCTTTGCATCAGAGAAGATGGAGACTCTCCATGTCTGCTCACATGGAGTGAGGACCAGCTGTGGCACCTGCACGTGGCTGCAGGGCATATCCCAAAACTGGCAGGATCCTCTGCAGCAGCAGGAAAGGTCCATCACCCCAGGTACCCAGGAGAAATGAGAGCATCCCTGCAGTCCCATGAGACTCATGCAGAGATAAGCCGGTGCTCTGCAGGGATGATAGTCTCGTTGGGTTGAAGTATGTGTTTGGTAATCTCGTGTACCTTATGGGCTCTTTTTAGACTCTCCAGAGGATCCTAGCATGTCTGGAGTTCCACCAGTGCTTATTTTTACACCACTTGTTTCAAGTGAAAACTGCTTCGCATCTTAGCCCCTAGTTTTTTCAAAAATTAATCCAAATTACTGCCACAGGACTAGACACAGTGGAGCTACTGACCCAGCCACGTTGCTGTTCACAGTCTAAACTGGAGGCAGCCAGGCTGGGCTCGCTCTGCAAACTGCCTCTTCAATCTGCCTGGCTGAAACTGAGGAAAGCTGGTGCGTTGCAGGTGGGTTGAGGGTTTCCACAGACCACAGCGTGCATGCTCTGCACAGGCAGACTCCCCTCTGCTCCAGAGCACAGAGGACAGGAGCAAAAATGCCAGGGAATAAATACAATTGTGTTGCTCGTTTGGCTTGGAAAAGGAGGCAGGTTTGGGGAAAATCTTTCATTGGATCCACTGAAACCACTGGAAAAGCAAACAGAAACCTCTGGCTGAAGGTCCTGCCCCCCAGAGTGTATCGCAGCTGCAGCAATGCTGCTGCTACCACAAAACCAGCCCTCCTTGGTGTGTGGCGATAAACAAATGTCACTTAAAAGGGGATCTGGGAGGGTAACACCGTAGTTTTGCAAACTTTCCAAACCTATGTGCGCCGTCTCTGCAGAGGGCAGCAGCTCATTGCAGCTGCAGAGGTTGCTGCTGCCGCATCCAGCAGCTGATCGGGGTCTGCGTTCAGCTAAAACCTGCCCGTAGATGTAGGAACCCCTTTCCCTATGGCTATACAATCATCCAGGGGGTGGCCCCTGCTGTACCATGCTGTCCCGGTGAAAGTTTGGGACTGAAAAGTGGATAATGTGAATTTTCTGTGGTTCCTTTTTCCTCTACAGGCTCCCAAAACAGGTTAGAGGGGTAAAAGCTTTGTATAAAAGGGTAATTATTCACAGGGAAATTAATTCTTGTGAAACATGTGAGGTGTTAACAAGGAGGAAAGGTGCTTTAACCAAAATATCCATGTGTTTTCTGTGAGGCTTTATGATGGGTAAAATAAAGGGAGCAGCAGAAAACACTGGAGAGAGAGGCACTGACCCTTTCCCAGGCAGGTTGGAGGGCTGGGAGGAGAGTTCAACCTCCCATCCAAGGCTGAAGTTGGTGCTTGGAGGTGGAAAAGGATTTCTGTTGTTTTAGACAGTGAGTTATTTATTCACATTTTCAGGAGCTCAGTTATAATGCTTCCTTAAGAAGCACACCTTATCAAACTCATATGTTGAAGTTTTGCTTTTCTTTAAAAAAAAAAAAGAATACTGTGGCAATAGGCCTTTTCTTTGCATTTCCCAGCTCAGTGATTGGTAGAAGTGAGGGGTTTAACACATTTCTTGAGCTAGCCCAGCAGTTCCTGCTGGGTTAAAGGCCAGTTCTTTAATCTTTTTTTATTCCAGCCTAGATTGCAAAGGGCTTTTTTGTCTGTATAAACCAGCACCCCATTCTCAGGGAGAGAAGCTGCTCTGAGATGAGATCAGATACATGGGCTGGAAATGAGGTGGTTGCTTTTTGAAATTGCCAATGTTTTTTAATTGTTTGAGATGCCCTACTCATATTTTTCTGCATCAGAGGCAGGGAGTGATGCAGGTTCGGAGAGGGAGAATGAAAGAGGGATATGGGTTTGTGCACCATCTCAGTCCCCGACTCTTCAGCCCAAGGCAGAAATCTTTGTGTTTCAGTGAATATTCTTCAATCAAAAAGCAACTGAGGGATTTTGGCCTGTAAAAGGAAAAAAAGAAACCCACATCTTTTCTTTTTACTGAAATTTCTCTTTGCCATTGTGGTCAAAGTTACAAGCCTGGGTAGTGAAGAGCTGAGTTAGGCAGCAACTGAATAGACAGACAGATAGACAGGTCCTCTAACATACAAGCTTTATTGAGTACATGCATGACTATGCAAAGCAAAGAGGCGATGTCCAGGCTCCGAAAACAAGATCTTGCCAGTCCGTTGGCCAGACGTCCTGGGAGTGAGTCTTGGGAACCCGGAGAGAGTTGCTGCAAAAGTCCATGTGGATTCAGCTCCTTTAAATCCAAGGTGATATTACAGGGTCTTTCATTCTGCCCATCTTTTATGGTCTTTCCAAGTCTTTTAGTCTTTGCCATCTTCAGTGAGTGCTTTTCCATGTGCAGGCATTATGTTCCCTTCTCTTTCTTTCCAAAGACATTGTCCTCAGCTTTCCTTTCCCCCTTCTTCTCTGCCTAAGGAGTCTTAAATCACACAAAAGCAACCTCTTCACAAGAGCATTTGGGGTTGGGGGCTTCAAAAACCAGTTACTTATACTAACTCCTGCTTTTTTTACTGTGAGGGTGAGCAAACACTGGAACGCATTTGCCCAGAGAGGTTGTGGAGTCTCCACCTGTGGAGATATTCAAAACCCAGCTGGACAAAGTCCTGAGCAGTCTGCTTTAGGTGACCCTGCTTGAGCAGGGGGCTATGGACTGGATCATCTCAATAGGTCCCTTCCAACCTCCACCACTGTGTGATTCGTGCCAACTGCAGGCTGCTTGGCCTGCCCTCCCTTCCTGGGTGGCCCTCTTGTAACAGACGAGGCCAGCCATTACATCAAGGTCTGGTATGGCGTGCGTCCCCACCGCTCAACGCCTACTGGGTTGCAGCCAACAGCGGAGCTAGAAGTTCTTCTTGGTGGCAAACACAGAGGCCAACCCAGTCTTGCCCTTGACTATGGTAGGAGGCGCTTGGCCAGCCCCAGCCCTTTCACCTGGTTGTCAACACCGAGCTTCATCTGCCTTATCTGGTAGCAAGTCGCTACCATGGCAAAGCAGAGGCAGATCTGCATTAGCAGGATAACTACGATGGGGTGGAGCAATGTGTTGAAGATGCCGGTGGCTGTAGGGGACCAGCCAAAGAAAATTTCCCACCAGCGGTGTTCTCCCACCCTCTTAATTCGTTCCATTACCTGTTTTATAACATTACCATCATGATGTACAGTTATTAGGATCTTTTTAGCTTCTGCCTTAGCATTTACTAACAGCTGCTGTAAATTTGCGTGCTCTAACATTTCTTTAACGAGGGACAAATCCATACCGATAGGGGTTGGGGTAATACTACGATACAAGGTATAGTTTCTGATTAGCAACTGGCTAGTAAACACAGGCGGTCTATAAACAAAATCACAGCCTCTAATAATAGCTACATTGCAAGCACACATATTTGAATCATTAAACACGGTCTGATTATAAACTTCGTTAATCTGCACGTATTTACACATCGTTCTGAAGCACACGCACCCTTTTTTACACTAACACGGTTTTGTTACTGCTTTGGGGATTGATCTCAAAGTGGCACACCCCTTCTTTGGTGTCAAAGCAAACATCACTCGCCTTAAGGGCATCGTCTTCGCATATGAATCCCAGCCCCCTTTCCAAAATGCAGGCTTCCAGATCTACCGATTGCCATTTCCCATCAGACACCCTCGCCCACATGCGGTAGTCCAGGGGATAGACCACAGACCCGTTTGTGTTAACCCCCAGGGCCACGATGGGATAAACCTTTTCGATGCGAGCCTCCGCCACGGTCAGGACGTGGGCAATGACTGTGTTGAGGACCTGGTCGTGGGTGAAGTTAACGAGCCTCCACCAGGCTTGCAGCTGCCGCTCCTTCTCTGTGGCTGCGTCCCACACAATCTTTCGGATCTCGGTGGGGAGGACGCCGTTGTCGCCGTCTCTCAGGATACCTGCAACGACACTCTGCACCCACATCTGGGCCTGGATGCAACTGAGAGCAAGAGAGACGTTACTTTGTTCAATGCCCAGTGCTCGCAACAGCACCTGGTGGTCTTTCTCACTTATTTGTTCCCAGGTGGGCAACACCTCTGACACGAGCCACTGCCCCATCCCAAGGCTGGCCAGGGATGAATTCAAGGGTTTGAGGAGGCCCCGCACACCCGAGGTGACAGCCTCTAACTTGTTGGCCAAAACCTCAACATTCATGCTGTTGAGAACTCCCAGCCCAGCACCACCTCCTCCCAGCGCCGTGGCCAGGAGGTCTCTTCTGGCCCGGGTCCCCTGGATGGAGCGGCTGGGGGGCCACGCCAGCCAGCCGGTGTGAAGGGTGGATAGGAAAGGGGCACAGTGCGGTCTGACAGATGAAATATTAACGGTGGACAGAGACAACACCACCTTCTTCAGTGACCGGACAGGCCCGGTCAACAGCTCTTGGATGTGATTTTGCTTGACTACATAAGGGCCTATTTTAGAAATAAAAGGTCGCAAGACAGCAATGATAGTAAAGTCTTTTCTAAAACCTTCAGGGCCTTCTATCCACCACTTTCCTCCAAGCTCAGGGGACATTTCTACACTCAGGTTTCCTTGACACCATACCTGGAGTTTTATGACCAAATGTGGGCAGCGTCCATAATCCTGATTGTACCATGAAGCCTCTGCACCTAATTCAGATCTATCAAGCGTTTTGCTGTTACGGAGGCACTTTACTGGCACGACCCACTTGTGGCCATTAGGATCAGAGACAGTCACAGTGGTGCCATCGATTTGCATGGGATCGGTTACACTTTCCTGGGAGTATTTAATTTCCAGTTTTACCTGGTTGCCAACTTCAGCGTATTGGGCTGCATGCCAGGCCAAAAAATGGCACTTTGAGATCTTAACGGCAGCAAAGGAGTGTGTCATGGTGCTAATCTTGAATTTAAAAGATAGCCCCACGCTGTTTTGGGCCCAGAGACAGACCACAAAGACTGGCTGGACCAAAGTAAAATTGCACCAGCAATCTAACTTTTCTACAGCACAGGTTTTCTTCTGATTCTTCTTAGTTTTTACTTCAGTTACAGAGATTTGAGTTACCTGCTGGTGAGTGGAGCCATTGATTACCCTGCATGCTACCTTTATTTCTTGTCCCACCTTCCCCACCAGCTGCGGGAGTCTGTTTGTGCTATCCCAGCTCCACTCATTTTCCAAGTATACCTCTGTCCCATGCATAACCACTGTTGACAAATTTAAGCCTTTGTTAGAATTTAAACCCATGCTTCCCGTATATTTTATGTAAGCTTGAGACCAGGGCCAGTCGGTCCCAATTTTTGTGTACCTCCTGACCCTGTGTGGGGCCGTGGCCCATATTTCTGGGTGCCTCTCTAAATAGGAATGACTGGCTTGTTGTCTGAGATGCTGATGGGTTGGTTGGGCGTGTTGTGTGCTCAGCGCTATGCACATACCAGAAAGCAAAGCAAATCCTGCAACCAGAAATTTGAAAGCATTTTCCCCGTAGCGCAAACAGGGCTGGTGATGCCACGAAGTTCGCCTTTCCCGCCGGTCACAATCGCCTTCCATTTTCCTTTATCTGCAAAACATAAGCAAGACGGGCTCTCCAGCCCCGTTAATTTCCCTTCCATGCTTTTAACTGTGAAGAATGGAGCCATTTTTCCTGCCTTTTTGCCCCCTTTCTAATTTCTACCTGGTACATGGAGGGGCTGGCCTTGTTCACAACCCTAACAGGCCCCATCCATTGGGGTGTCAGCACCTCATTCTTCTCTTTAATCCCCCGATACATTACCAGGTCTCCCATGTTCCATTCTGTGGGGCGCAGCAGCAGTGCCAGCTGTTTATCCAGCTTGAGGATGTTGGCATCCTGCACTGAGGCAAGCTGCTGGTATGTAGCCAACAGCGTCTTCAGCATGTTGTGGACCCACCTGTCTGTCAGCACGCGGGGCTGCAGTTCGTCCGGTGGCTCCCCTCTGTGCCACCAGTATCCTGGCAGCTTCGGGTCTCTTGCAGGAGGCAGCTTTCGGGGAGAAGGTGCTTGAGATGCCATGGCCCCCCGTAACGCCAGCAGGACCAGTGGGAGCTTCTGATCCCAGTCTTTCTTTTGCTGGCTCACAAGCTTTCTCAGTGCTGTCTTCAGCAGTTGGTTGGGCCCCTCTGCCGAGCTGGGCTTCAGGAAATGCCCTGTGATGTGAAGCTTTTGCTTGATACCCAGGGCTTGGCACACCCCGTTCGTCATTTTGCCAATGAAGCGTTGGCCATGGTCTGAGTCAATCTCCTTTGGGATGCCCCACCGTGAGAAGACGTGATCTACCAAGATCTTTGCAGTTGCACTGGCCGTGTTGTTTCGAGCTGGAAACGCTTCCACCCACTCAGTGAAGCTGTCGCTGATGACCAAGCAATACCTGTTCCCTTGGGCTGTTTGGGGCAAAGGTCCAATGAACTCTATCTGCAACTTGCTCCACGGCCCAGAAATCCTCTGGCAGCCCAGGAGGGCTTTTGCTGTTTTGGCATCAGGATTGTTGGCTGCACATGTCAGGCAGTTGCTGACATACCTCTCCACGTCCTCCCTCATTTCAGGCCACCACCCCGCGCACTGCAGCCTCATCATGGTCTTGTCTGTCCCCACATGCCCTTGCTCATGAGCCAGGGCCACCAGCTCCACCCGGACAAGTCCAGGCACCACCCAGACCGGGAAGTCCGCCCCCTCCCTCCGTGCCAGTACTAGCCCTGAGGCATCCTTCCACACCTTGCACCCTTTATAGTCCTTGCCCTGTGCTAACTGCTGGATGCTGGGGTCTTGCGCCTGCAAGCCCACCAGGTCCACATCCTCATAGTGTTTGTTGGAAGGCACCGACACGAGGCCATTCTCCAAGGGCTTGCTGGCCTTCCACATCAGCCCTTCCTTTGCACCTTGCTTGGCTTTGGCATCTGCCTCCTTGTTCCACTTGGCTTCCTCGGTTCCCTTCTTGTGAGCCTTGACCTTAATGATCTGGGCCGGGCATGCCCTCTGCTCCGCCAACCTCGCGAGGTACAGCAGCTTTTTGGCGTAGGGGACAGACTTGCCATCGGCAGACTGCATGTTCCTCTCCC
>NW_009732722.1:0-16402 GCF_000703405.1 Apaloderma vittatum | reverse complement strand
GCTTTTTTCCCGGGCCGGCCGTCACGGCCACCAGCTCGGCAGCCTGGATGGAGTGCGGCAGGCACTTCCCCTTCACCACCTCCCCGTTGCCCTGGTTGATGGCAGCGTAGCCTGTGTGGGGCCCCCCATCCTTGTGGTAGTTGGACCCGTCTACAAACCACATGACGTAACCTCTCTCCTTGGCCTTCTCTAGGCTAAGGCTGCTCTCAAACAGGGGTGCTCGCCGCAGTTTGGGCTTGACGAGGAGACCCCCCAGTTGCTCCCCGTCCCTCTCTCCATTGATCATCACCCTGTAGGCACCAGGTGAGGGCTCCCCAGCTTCCCCAGGGTCCTCCTTATTGGTCAATGCCAACGACCAGTTGGCCATCCTGGGGCAGCACAGGGGAACCTCGTGTGTCCCCCCTGACAAGAGGTACGTCACCGGGGTGTGGGAGATCCTCAGCAGCACCGGGGATGACCCCACCAGGTATTCCCAGTGCTGCAGGGCCCAGGTCAAAGATAAAACTTCCCTCTCATAGTCAGTGAACTGCTGCTCGGCTGGCGTCAGGAGACGTGAGGCGTGAGCCACAGGGCAGAGGTGGGCATCATGGTGCTGGCCCAAGGTGGCCTGCAGCCCCTTCCTCGTGTTGGCCAGCTGCAGGACATAGGGTCTGTCCTGCTGGGGATGCACCAATATGGGAGCTCGTGCTACGCTCTCCTTTAAGGTCTTTACTGCCTCATCCTGCTCTGGCCCCCATTCCCAAAGGGTGTTCTTCTTCAGTAGGTGGCAGAGAGGGGCAACTTTCTCTGCGTAGCCCTCAATGAAATCCCGGGAGAACCTCAGGAGAGCTAAGAAAGACCTCAGGGTGGTGGCATCGGCTGGTGCCGACACTTTCTGTATTAGCTCAACCCTGTGCTTCTCCAGTGAGCGCCCTTCCTCCCCTAGGGTCACCCCAAGGTAGGAGACCTCTTTCCAGCACAGCTGGGCCTTTGTGGGGCTGATCCTAAAGCCTGTCTTCTGAACAGCCCCCAGCACCTCTGCCAGCACCTCCAGGTTCTCCTCCTTTGTCCTGGTGTGGATGAGGATGTCACCAGCACAGGACAGCACGCTCTCCCGGTGTCTGAGCTTCTCCCACATCCTAACAACATGCGTGTGGCATGTGGCAGAGGCACTGTGGAAGCCCGGGGGAACTCTGGTGAAGACAAATTGCCGTCCTTGAAGGGTGAAGGCAAACTTGTGCCAGGAGTTGGGGTGCAAGGGGATGGCAAAGGATGGGCTGGTCAGGCTGAGCACCGAGAACCAGTCAGATCCCCTGGAGATGGCTGCCATAATGTCAGGGTACTTGGCCACTGTGGAGGTTCGCAGTGGTGTGACATGGTTCAGGGTGCTGAAGTCAACCGTCAGCCTCCATGTTTTCCCATCAGCTTTCTGGAGGGGCCACACCGGGGCATTGCTGGTGCTCGCTTGCTCCACCAGCACTCCCTGCTCCAGCAAGATTTTGACTGTGTCCCACAAGCTGTCCTCAGCCTCAGCCGGGTACTGGGGCTGAGGCTGAGGCGCGGGATCTGGCCCTTTGACTTCCATGACAGCGTCAATCTTCCCACAGTCCAGCTTGCTCCTTGCCCAGACCTGGGGGAACTGCTCTGTGACCTTTTTCACTCGGGGCTCCCACTCAGGGTGGACCAGGAGCTCGGGGGCTTTCACTGCCATCACCCTATGGCTCGCTGGGATGATGGACACATCGCTTTGGGCGCGGCGTAACAGCGCTCGGTTTGCCAGGTCTACCACCACCCCCATATTTGTCAGAGTGGAGACGGCTAAAATTCCTGGCTTTCCCTTCATTTCCATTTTTCCAAATTTTTCAGACCCTTTGCCAGTTCCAATTTCAAAGGGTACGGGGCCTGTGAACGGCACTGAGGATTTTTGGCCGTTCGGCCCAGCCAATTCAATAATTTCACAGGTTTGGAAGACCCCAGCTTCGCCAGGGGCCATATTGAGAATTGAATAAGAGGCACCAATATCAATTAACATCACTTGTCCAAGCACCCCTCCTCCAATAGTTATATCAACTATCAGGCGCCCCCACAAATCGGTCTTAATCGGTGCCACAAAAAGGGGCGATCCGGGTGCCTGGCAGCCCTATTGCTGAGCTTTAGACCCCGGGTCAATTGGGTTGGAGCTGCTGTGCTTTTTGGCCTCGTGCAGGGCCAGTTTTTGGAAGAGCTCCGCATCTGGCAAGCCATCGATATCCTCCTGCTTCTCATATTTTATCAAGCGCTTCCTCAGCTCAGCGCGCCAAGGGTTGGACTTCTGAAACCTCATCCCTTGCTGGTTCTCCTTCCCCAAACCACCCTTGCCATCGGGGTCTTTTCGGTTGTCTCCCTGCATTTTTCTCATCCCTGCATTTTGGAAGGACATGCCCGAGTTTTTCCCTTTCTTCCCCCCCAGCATGTACCCCGGGAATGCCTGCTTTTGCAACTCAAAATTCTGGGTCAGGATTTGCTACAGCTCTGACAGGGGCTTTCTGGCCGCATCCCCACCAGCAATCACCCGCAACGGGGGGGTCAGCCCCACCACCAGTGGCTCCTTGAATTCAGGCCTGTCAAAATCAAGGGGGGTGTCCTTTGAGCCGGGCAGCCCAGCCATCTGGTAGAGCATCTTCTTACGGTTAACATAGGCATCTGGCCTCTCCTCGGGGTTTTGCTTTTCCTGGTGGAAGAGCACTAAGGGATTGACCTCCGGGAAGAATACCTTCAGAATGGCCAGCTGGACATCCCCGATGTCCTGGACATTGCCCATCTGCACATCCCCCGGCAGCGCCGCGAAATCATCCGATTTCATGCACTTTCTCACCACGTCTATCAGGTCACTCACGGAGTTGCCGCTCTGGCACCTGGGCAGCCGCTGAGCCCTGGACAGCCAGTTGACCGCTGTCTCCTTCGTTCTCCTTCGTCAACGGCCCCAGCATCTTCCCCACTGTCTTGAGCTGCTCAGGGGTAAACCAAAGCACAGCCCGGTTGGTGTCTATAGCCTGGAGTGGGCTGTGGCTGGCTGGCTCATCGGAGGGGCTCTTTTTGATTTTGGAAGCCTCCACCTCCCCTCCTTGCAGCTGGGACATCTCCTCCCGCAGAGGAGCGTAGGGGGATGGCCTGGTGGGGCCGTTAGCACCCCACACGTCATCTTCGTAGTCATAGTGAGGCGGGTGTGGGTCCAGGGAGTCCTCCCCCTCACTATTCCCAAACCGGCTCCTCTTGCCCTGGATGGCGGCCACGATTCCCCTCGACCCCCCCAGCTCCGCCTGCAACTCCTGGATCTTGGCGTGGCATACCTTGTGATCGGGGCCGGTGCCCCGGTCTCGCTGGACGTCCTGCAGGACCGCCCGCACCGCGCTCTGCGCATCGTGGGTCTCCCCGATCCACTTGCCAACCTCCTTCTCCAGCTCCTCGGTTTTCAGCTTCTCGTAGCCCAGCTTGCTCTCCAGCCGGGTGATCTCCACCGCGCTCCGCAGAGAATCCCCGCACAAACCCTGCACCTCTGCCCGCAGGTTGTCCACCTGCATTTTGAGCTCGCCCTTATCCTGCTCCAACTTCTGCACGTTCTCAAGAGCCTCCTTCAGCAATTTGGACAACTCTCTGCCCACCATCAACAAACCCTGCAAAGCTGCTCGCTTCTTGCACTTGCTTGTGGGTTTGGGCTTTTTGGTCTCCTCTGACCAGCTCTCCCACTGCTGGCACAGCTGCTGGTACGCCTCGGGGCCTTGGAAAGCCCCGGGGGACCAAATTGGGGGGAGACATTTCTGGAGCACAAACTGCTCCAGCTTCCAGTTGCTAACGATGTCGCTCATCATAGTGAGGGAGAACAGAAACTCAGACAGCTCTGACTCAGGGCAAAGCTACCATAACACAGCACTACCGACCCACCCGCACAGCGAGGCTGTGATCCCACAACCCACCCCTCTGAAAAGCCCTCCCGGGAAGATGCCGAAATTGGTAGCAAGAGAAGGGGAAGAAGGGGACGGGTGACCACAGGCAATGCCTGTGACCCGCTGGCTTCCGCGGAGGGGACGGGGAAGGGGAAGGGATGCGGGAATGGGTAAAGCGAAGCAGAGGTGAGGTAGGACCCCGGTAATAAGATCTCACCAATCCTTGGCTGGAGGTCCTGGCAGTTCCTGGGGCGAGGAAATGATCTCTGCAGAGTTCCGGCGAATTCGGCAGCTTTCAGGCTGGTATGGTTGCAGGGTCTCAATCCAGTGGCTTTTTATAGCCATGGCAGGACATTGTTTGGAGTTGATAACGTTTCTGTTTACCTCCTTGTTGGCGCTTTCTCCTGCAGGTGCTGCATTCCTCCCTCTGTCTTCCCAAGGACATTTTCCTTGTTTTTCCTAATCCTCTTTGGGACTGATTAGGGAGGCTGAAGACACACAGGAACAGCTGCACTGCCCCTTATCTATTTTGGGGGGGTCTAGGATTAATCACTGCTAGCTCATGCTAACTGCTGCTTGCACCAAGTGCCCTGAAGAGGGAGAGCTGGAGCCTGTCCCCTCAGCAGCCATCCTTCAAAAGGCCCCAATGGCCTCCTCGCTGCACACACCCTTAGCACCTGGGTTTTGGGGGGACATTACACATGGAGCACACAGCTGACACCTGTAACACCGGTGGTCCCCTCAAAGTCCAGCTCCAAACACCAACTCCTTGCTGAGGGGGAGATGAGACGGCAGGAAAATTCACACAATTCATCATTAAGATCCATTTTGGCTTCTGGATTTCAGAAGCAGCATTTTTCCGTGCCACAATTCAGCCCACCACATGCTAGCGTGTACCTTAGGGGTATCCCAAGGTGGGTCAGTAGCCTTGACTGTGATACTGCATCAGCTGAAGAACAGCTGTAAATCTGCACCTGCAAAGGCAGACTGACACCCCCCAAAACCTCACCCTACAAACCGCATCTTAGCTCTGAGCAGTTTAGAAAAGAAAACTTGACCCACTTGATTTTTTTTTCCTGCTATTAGATTGAGGAAATAGTTGTGACTCACCTCACTCAGTGAAAATGCTATAATTTTCATCGCTGCTTTTCCCCCTAATAAAATACTTCAGAAGCTACACTCTTCCCTGGAATAGAATAACTTTTAGAAGTTAAAAAAGTGAAAAGAGGTTCACTTGTGGCTGCTTGAGCCCTGGAGAGTTTCCATCCAGCAGCTCATTATACCTAACAGGCCCTTATTTTGAGGTAATGCATTACTGGCTGTGGTGGACCAGGCTTGAGGCTTAGCAGCCTTCCCCAATCCCAAAAGTCAGCCCTCCTAGCCCCTGAAGTAGATTTTCCCCTTTTTTTAATGTCTATTGTTCCACCAGCCTGGCGTTTACAGCCCAGCTTCAATTACCTCTGCTACAAGGTGGGAGTTCAGCAGAGATGAAACCCCAGCCAGGTGCCTGCTTCTTGTCTGCAGACCTCTTTCTTCTCCCCCAATGCTTTGCTACACACGTGCACACAAGAGCAAATACTTTGCTGTAAGAAACTCATCAGAGGGAGAAAAAACAGAGTCAAAAATGTAGCAAAGGCAGCGAAAGCATGGGGAATTAGTGTTGGAGTGGTGAGGCGAGCAGGATGCAGGCTGAGAAAATGGAGAGGGATTCTTTGCCCTGGGATGGGCGAGGAGGAGACCCACAGGGCAGCCACCGAGATGGGGCAGGGAGTTGGCTGGGCCAGAGACTGGGACAGTTGTCTTTCATTTCAGAAAAAGAATAAATGCGCCCTAGAAATCGGGCAGCCGAATAATGTGAATACCCGAAAATTCAGCTTTCCTCCCCGTCTTGGCCCAGCTGCGAGCCAAACACTCGGGATGAGGAGCCGCTGTACCCCAGCAAGGTCACAAACAAATCATGTTTGTGTTAACAGATCAGTTCAGCTTACACCCTTTTTTCCTCCCCTATGTTCTTCTCAGGATTGCAGCCCCAAACAATGTAGGGATCTTATAAACAGCAGGTGTTCTCCTGCGTGTTCCCACAGCGCTTTTATTTTTGTAGGCGATGGGCTGCCAGACAAAGGCATCCCACTGCCAAATTGTTTTCTCACAGGAGCAACAGCTAGTCCTCAGAACAGATTAGCCACTGGTAAATAGCTCAACTGCCTACAAACAGCAGCTTAAAAAAAATTTAAGAATTAATCCCTGTTCCAGAAGACATATTTTGCTTTTACATTGCAAATATTCCTTTTTCTCTCTATGGGAGACAGCCTATAGGCAAAAGTGCTGCAGGGAAGCATCTCCAAAGCTGTTATAATGGCCAAAATATCTGCTTAGTGATCCAATACATCTGCTTAGACAAAGCAGTGTCTTGCAGCAGCCCAGTGTAGCATGCCCTGTGTCCAAGTTGTAATGGTGACAAAAGCCACATCTGGGACCACTTCGTTCTTAGCCAGGAGGCCAGAAGATGCTCCAGGTGACAGCAGCAGTGAGAAAAGGGGGACACAGCCATTGCAGCAGCCAGGGACATTGGGCTCATCTCACTGACTTCGCCATGGGGATAAATGGAAAATTCACTTGCAGTGGCATTTCTCATATTAAGCAAAACTCCCCCCCAAAAAGAGATGCCTGCACCCAGTTCTGGAGAAGTTCCAGTTTGGAAGAGAAAGGGCAAGCAGGAGGTAAGGAGAGGAGTAGCAAGGGTTGCTGCACCTCATGCCAGGGTCTAGGCTCCAAAAATGAGCCCTTTTAAGCACTGAAATGCAGCTGAAGACACTAAAATTACTTTCTCCCAGCAGGAAAGAGTTAAGGACAAATTCAGAGGACCCTAAATTTTAGCAGCCCAGCCCTTTGTGGTGAGGCTCTTGGTGGTTAGCAACCCGCTTCAAGCAGGAAATTATTCTGAACAGAAATGGGGAGGAGATGTTACAGCAGCATGGAAAAATCTGGTATAAAATGGACCAAAAAACTGTACTGCACGAGACGCAAAATCGTTTTTCCTAATCGTCTGCCAACTCAAACCCCGGGGGACGTTCCTTGGTGCCCCCATATGAGACCCTCCCCAGGAAATTCCCCCTCACCAGGGACCCAGCCCTGGGGACATGCTGAGGCTTTGTGAGGACCACGAGTGTCTGCACAAGTCGGGTATAAAAGAAAACTGAACCTCGCTTGGCAACCAAGGGGGCAGTAAATAAAGAAAATCAATAAATATTTCTTTTCCCCAAACATGGAAATATTGAAGGCTGCTGACACCAATTCATCCCTCTAAGTTCATGTATTTCACTATCCAAATCCTAAACCTCAAGTGCTTCAAATCTCTCCCTCCTGAAGACATTTCAAAGCCAGTCTGATATTTTATCTGTCATTTAAAAATGTCTGCATATGAGCTGCGCAGTGTCACAGCTACCAAAGCAGCAAGGTGGGGAGCCCCAGCAGAATTTCCTCATTTTTGTGGCTTTTCAGCCACTAAATTTGTTTGAGGTTTCTTACTCTTGTCTTCAAAGTTTTCTGTGATACTTCACGCCTCTGCTTCATGGCAAGTTAGCTTGGCATTCAGCATTTTCCAGACCTGGAGAAAAAAACCCCTCCTGCTAAAGATTTAACAACCCCACACATCAAATTGCATCTTCTCCTTATTTTGAAAGCATTTTGATTTCAACAGAGGAGAAGCTAGCCAAAATTAATCCATCTTTTATTTTTAATGCTCAACGTTTGTAATTTTTTAATTGCAAGGAGCTAGGTTATAAGAAGGAGGAAAAGCTAGGTGATGAAATATGAAGAAATCACAGTGAAAAATAAATGAGTTTTCATTTTTTTCCTTTCTAACGGAGATCCTGTGTAGTCCTGGAGAAGTGTGTGGGGCTGCTGCCCTGATGCACACCTGGTTTGGGGGCTCAGCACAGAAGAAGTTGCTGGGCTGAGGCTCCGGGCGCTGCCGCGGCAGATGCACTTTGGCAGCCGTTGGCGAGACATCTGCACCGAGACAGAGAAAAACCTCCTGGGCTGAAGCCAGCCCTACCACCAAGAGGTGACTGTGCGTGGAAAAGGAGAGCTGGCACAAAACCCCTCCATCGCTGACTCCGCTGCCATGGCCCGGCTGTGGCTCCATCTCTGCATCTGTCTCCAGATCCCAGGTAAGAGGGACACATCTCTTAAGGCCCGAGGGCACCTAAAATCATGCTGGAGCCTCTCATCCATCATCGTGGGATGCATTGTGGAGCATATGGGTGATGGAAGTTTATATATATGGGCATAGCATAGAGCTACGGGGTATTATTACCTGTGACCACATAAATTTGGACAATGCCATTAGTAACATGCTTTAGCTTTCAATCAGCCCTGAAACGGTTGGGCATTGTAGATCCCTTCTAACTGAAATCTATTCTGTTCTGTTCTATTCTATTCTATTCTATTCTATTCTATTCTATTCTATTCATTCTATAGTGCAATATATAATGGTATAGACACCACAGAGTTTGTTTCTACTACACCCTTGAACTGCAGACAGTCTGTGGGAAGCTGCTGCTGAAGAAGTTAAAGTAGCACCTATCTGTGCTGCCTGTGTAACGCTAAGGCGATAAAAATCCCATCAAATTTTCTTCTAAATCTATTCAGGGCCTGAATGTTTCTCAAAGGCTACAGCTGGATTCGGTGTGTGATAAAACCGTGCTGCCTTCTGCTTATTGCAGATAGGTTGCAGGAGGTCTTGACTGAATACGTACGGTCGATGCCACGGCAAAGTGGTAGAATTCCACTTCACAGGACGAATTGTGCCATCGGTTCTTAGGTGCAAAATGCTGAGAGCTTGAAACACTCATTAAATGTATATATTACGGTTGTGGCTTAAGTTGGTCCCCCAGGACATTGCCCAACCAGGGTCTGCAGCTGCCCAGAGGCTAGAGGCTGTCAGGATTGCAGGGTGGGGTGTTCATGTCGTGTGATGGTCGCCCAGCCGTGGCATAGCATGGCCAAGCTGTCAGTAAACAGCCCTAAGTGCTTTATTGATGCCTATATGGGTAGTAATATCCTATAGGTCTATATGGTGGGGTCCCCGCTGAGAAAAACCCAATAAACTCATTTGCTCAGTGTGTGCCGAGGGAAAAGGAGCCATTTTCGAGCTGCTGCAGGATGGTCTGGCCAAGCATGTGCAAACAAACCCATCCCACCCTGATTCCCTGTGTTCCTTTGCAAGAATATACCCCAGGAAAGGGAACAGGGAGGTTTTGGGGGGTGAGGGTGTGGCAGGGGATGAGCTTTTCTGCTCTGGAGCTTGACCACCGGTTCAGATCTTAGCTGAGAGTTTTCCAGAATCCCTTCTCGCCCCTTCTGATTCATCTAATAATTGCCCCAACAGCTCAAGGAGGAGGTTTTCGTGAGGGATTAAGTCGCCCATGCCCAGCAGAGCCACACCCCAGGGCAGCCAAGAGGATCCTAGAGCCACCATGGCTCAGGACCACACGTATTTCAACCCCTGCAAACACACGCAGGCATTTGCTAGAGTGAAGCTGACAAAGATTGCACTCCAAAGCCTGGAAATTATGTATTTTAGTAAGAAAGATATGTTTATTTTGTTTCAGAGACAGAGGGTTTAGTGAAATGCTGTGGCTGCTGTGCAACGCTTGGATTTTGGCATTGCAATACCGGGGCTGAAGCCTGCTCAGCTCTGCAGGGCACCAGCCCTGATCGGGTCATCCATGTGGGAATGGAGGAAAGCTCTGGACTCATGTCAGTCACCAGAACTCTCTCCTCTGCCTGCCTCCGTTGGGGACATACGGGACATCAGAGGCTTGGGCCATGGGGATGGCTTCGGGTATTCTTGTCATCATGAAAACCCATTCCCACACCACTGGGCTTGCAGGGCTGCACGAGGCTTTTTGCAACAGCTGTAAGCACCTTTGGGATTTTGAAGGAATAGGGACATTTTGATGCTAAAAAAGCCAAAAATTATGTTCTCTTGAGCTTTTTGCACAGCTTTAAAACATGCCTGGGAAACAGACAGGGAGAGCATGAGCATCCTTATCTTCAGAGGGCTGTTTTTCACTTGTTCTCAAAGTATCTTGCAGCTCTGTAGGACTGTTTGCCAAACAGACAGGATCACAAGCCACCTGTTATCCTTCTCACAAGGACATCCTCGCTTGCTCGCAGACACCGCTCACATCTGCCAAACACAACTCAGATAATTTCCACAAAAGCTGCAAAGCCCAAACACAGCGATGCGATACCAGATTGAAGCTTTCAGCCCTGCTGCTATGCCTCCCTCCCTCTCCTTTCCCAGATCTTGAAACTCATATAAAAATAATGTTGTCCGAAAATTAATATGAAATTGGCTCATTTTGAGATGTTTTATACTTTTGGGGGTCTTTTTTCTGCACCTGAGAGGAAGTTCATCAGTGTTGCATCTGTTAGAACAAAAAATGTGGCAAATAAGAGGCTCAGAAAAAAAATCTGCAGAAATTGATGTGAAGCCTCTCTGAAAAATGAGAGAGAAAAGGAGGGCAGGAGAGGGGCATCCATGCGAGCGGATGGAGATGCCCTGCCCTGCACGTACGTCTCTGAAGACACGCTCAAAATCATCCCTCTCCCTGCCACAGATTTTCCTCCCTAAATGAGTGTTTACAGGGCAAACTCTACCTTAATAACTAGACGTGGCCGAAAAATAGCTGAGGAACCCCAGGAGGCCTCTAAGGGAGTACAACTACTTGATCTTATTAAGCCCACAAAGAAAATCTGTACTTGGCATGAGGAAAAGTAATGACAAGAAAATAATTACTATGTATTCCTGACTCTTTTTTCTTAGGTTTCTGTACAAATCTTCTTTTACACCAGACTCCACGGCATATTTTAGCCCAAGCTAACAATAAAACAGAAATCCTCTGTGATCTGAAGATGGAGCACACCGGGATGTACTGGTACCGCTGGAGCCAGGAGAGGCAAAATTTTGAGTTCTTGATATTTTCCAGCTCGTTGGGCAAAGCTACATATGGTGCAAACATCAGTCAGGACAAATTTAGTGTCCATGGGATGAGTTCCCACACCTCCTACAGCCTGCACATCAGCCACCTCCATGCCTCAGACAATGGCACCTATTACTGCTCCGTCTCCCAGTCCTCTCAGCTCCTCCTGGGCAGCGGCACACAGCTCGGTGTGGGTAAGTGTCACCCCTGGGGTTCCAAAACGTGCCACTGGCAGGCTGTGAGGAGGTTCCCTGGGAAAGGGGTGATGGTGTCTTGTTAAACCTTTCCCAATTTTGAAATGCAGTGTTGGGGCTCTGGGATTTTTCTGAAGAGACCTATGAGACTGGATAAGTCAGGAAATAATTAAATTTTTGGTCAGCTGCATGCAATAGTCCTTTGGCCACCAGCAGTTGTTCTGCTGTGATCGTGCCTTGAGCACCTCGTTGGTCCTAATGTTTTAGGATTTCCATGAGAAGACCCTCAAGTCCTGATATTGCCTTGCCCTGTGCTCTTCTCACCCTCCTCTCATACCTTGGATGAGAGGCTGGATGTGTGCCCTGCTCAGCTCATGGGGCTTTCCATGCCCTGTTTTTTCCCTGCCCTTCCTCCAAGAGGTAGAAGCAGCATCCAGTCCAGAGGACATCACCCTTCGCATCTCAGGGGGCGGGGAGGGGGGTCTGACTGCAGGTTTCAAATGTCTATTGTAATGGAGGAGGGAAGTTGTCCAGATAAATCCCAGGCCCCCAATGTCTCACCTTTCCATGTAAAAGAACGGTGGTTTCCATAGGAATTTCAATCTTGGATAGAAGCATTAAGAAAAGTTTCAAATCACCCCAAATTTTTAATAAATGAAGTTTGATCAGTCAAATGTGCAGCTGTTTAGTGACATTACAGAGTATTTTCCTGACGAACTTTACAGAGATATGAATGTGCTCCACTATCGTTCAGATACACCATAATAAATCCTGCCCTCATTTTATCACAAAAATAAAAAATTTAAAAATCCAATTTTGAGCAAAGATTAGAGCAACCTGAGAAGATTCAGGAATCCCTAAAAACCTCCCTGTGCTACTGAAATCTCCTGCTCGCTGTAATTACCTACAGTGCTGAGGAGATGGTGCCTGGCAGTAAATGTAGCTCAAGGAAGTTTCCTTTTTTCCCTTCCTTAACCTTCTGCCCTTGTTTTGCCTGTTACATTGTTTTATTAATGTTTTTACAAGCTCTTGGTACCTTCTGTGGCCACTGACATGTTCAGGTCAAGTTCCTGGTCTTCCCAGCACTTTGCTGGGGTCACCAGATGGGTCTAGTTGTAAAAGACAAAATTTGCAGCCCTTCCTGGCTGATGTTTGAGATCTTCACTGCACTTGGTGCCGAACTGACCATCCTCTTCTCTTTATCCACCAGTTGATGTTTTGCCTCTGAGTTTGAAGACCACTCAGGCAGCGCCCCCCAAAAAACCCACACGGTGTGTAACCAAAAGCAAAGCTGCCAGCAAGAAAGGTAGGGCACCGAGTTGGCTCCGGCTGCCTTGCAAAAGGGGTTTGCTGAGCTCCTGGGGGGTCCACAGGGTTCAGCTGGAGTTTTGTCCTGGGGTGGGGACAACCACAACGTGACCCTGCAGGGGTGGACATCCAGGTCCACCTAGACCTACCGCTCTAGATAGAGCTGACCTCTGCTCGAGGAGTGATTCCCTGGGGTATACAAGGAGTTAGGGGTCAGGATGTATTTCAGGTTATCGTGGCTCATAGCCAAGTGCCCGGCAGTGCCTTCAGGTGTAATGCATCCTCCAAGGGATACCCCAGGGCGATGGTCATGTCCTCCCTCCCTCTTCTGAGGACCTGCCTCACTTTTCTCTCTTTCCCACTCCATGCTCCATCCCCCAAAGCTGCCGGGGCATGATCATGCTGGGCGCTGAGCTAAGGGAGCAGCTCCACACCGTGTGGCCTCCTGTTTTCCAGGTGCCTGCAGCCCCGTGGTCTGGGTCCCTCTGGCTGCCAGCATCCTGGTCCTCCTACTGAGCCTGGTCCCCACTGCCTGCCGCCTCCACCGTAAGCATCCTGCCAGCCCCAGGGGGTGGTGAGGGGTGTTGAGCCCTGGGACAGCCCAGGAGTGGGATGGGGAGCTGTGAGGATATCCCAGGCCTCATGGACACTGTCTCTTCCCAGGTCTTCGGCGAAGGCTGTGGCTTCGCATCCACAGGCAGTAAATCCCATCAGCTGTTCCTGCCTTGAGCAGGCAGGGAGAAGCTACAGGTCCTTCCCTGCACAGTGCTGAGCCCTGCCTGGATGCGACCCGGGAAGGACATGGCAGGGAGAAGACGAGGGCTTGTACTGCAAGACAGACATTTCTTTCCTGCAATGGACCACAAATTCAAGATTTTTCTTGGCACAACAGCTGGACGGGGCTGGATCCTGCAGCGTGCTGAGCGATTCCCAAAGGGCACTGAGCAGGGCAAACACCATGGCTGCCTCTGCACCAGGACTGGTGTACGGGGAGGATTCAAACGGGCTGCAAAAATGCTCTGAGGGCTTGTTGACTCTCCGCTCTGCTCACTCATGGGACATCACAAAGGTGCTTTTTGTTTGCTGCTGCTAATGCTGGTTAAGACTTTGCTAATGAACGCTCTGAGAGGAACCAGCATACAGCAGGGACAGGACCCAGCACGGCTTGTGAAGGCACTGTATAGGCACATTCATTAGAAACAGTGAATATTTCTATATTACTCGGTGGTTTTGCTCTGCAGGCTGGTGACTCCTGGCTGCGCTCAGCACAGGACATGGCTGTGTGGTGGGTGAGGAGCCATGGCCTCTGCCTGAGCAAGGGTTAAAGTAGAACAACAGCTTCAGGGGGAGCAGGTCTGGGAGGGTATCTTCTCTCAGAGGAGATCAAAAACAGCCAAGAGTGGGAGAGGAAAACCAGACAAAGCGATGTACCCAAGGCCGAACACCTGGCGCAGCCTGAAAGCCAAAACCACCTCTGAGAGCAAACACAGGCGGTGGGGGCTGGCCCCGAGCCCAGCCGGCGGGAACTGCCCTCAGCAATGCCCCTGTGTGCTGAAACAGGGGCAAAACGAGAGAGGGCTGAGCCCTGAATAATGTCCCCGAGCCTGCTGAGCCCCGAGAAATGCCCTGCTGAGGCTCAAGTGATGCCTGTGGCTGCTAAGACCTGAGCAGCACCGCTGTGTGCTGAGCCCTGAGCGATGCTGTGGGTGCTGAGCCCTGAGCGATGCCTCTGTGTGCTCAGCCCCAAGCGATGCCTGTGGGTGCTGAGCCCCGAGCTGTGCCAGGAGCAGGGTGGGTCTCCCCAGGGATGTTGGCATGGCTCAGCCGCTGCCCAGAGCCGTAAGTCTGACGTGGGGCTGGAAATCCAGCATCCTGCTGAGCACAGGCAGTGGGTTCTCAGGTGCATGACCAGCCCCACGGGCACCAGCACAAGGCTGTTACCACCTGCAGTGAGTGCAAGGAGAAGGTGTCCCAGACACCTCCTGTCCTCAGCATGGGTGGGAAGGCCAGCAGATAGTTTTCCTGCTGGGTCAGCAGTGGGGGTCTCCTGTCCTGCACATTGTGTATGTCCTTACAGCTGCTCACGAGCCAAGGACTCATGTGGCTCCAGAGTCCTCAGGACTGGGGCAAGCACAGGCCAGGGAAGAGCTCATGCAGGTGAAAAGCATCAGGGTCACACAGCAGCATCCCTCTGGCTGTATCCTCCCTCCCGTCCCAGCTGCAGGGAGCTGCCACTCTCCACTTTAACATAGATTTTTCCAGACAACTGCATCTCAAGCCCAGCCACAGGTGCTCCTTGTGATAGATACTTCCCCTAAATGATGCAGTAATAAAGCTGGCAGTGGACTACACTGAGACGGTTTTCCCAGGTTATGATGCACACCCAGGCTCTCAGGCCACCCACCTGATGGCCACAGGAGACACCAACCCCAGAGCCCATCCCACCTGGTCCTGCCAGGGAGGGGTCTCCAAGCATCTCTGCCTCTGACACATCATACCAGCAGCATATTTTAACCTCTGAAAGCTCAAATGACCTAAACCCACTGTTTTCCTACCCTGGAAGGATTCCATGTGCAATTTTTCAACCCAGAATCAGATTATGACATGTATTTTTTGAAGGACAGCTATAAGGAAGCCCTTTTGAAACTTCCCATGAGCAAAGGTTTATTGTTCCAAAAGCCAGCGTTTTTCCCCTTTGCCTGCAGCTACTTTTGAAATCCCAGCTCCATTCCCCACAGTTGAGGCATCCTGACCTCTATGAGCATCCCTGCTTCACCTCTCCCCCCTCTCAGCCAGCACAGGAGATGCCTTCCCATGGCCACGCAGCTGGGGCCAGGTCTGGGCAGCAAAAGGCAGGCTGAGACAGCCCAGTCCTCCTCTCCCCCAGGAAGGTGAGTGGCCTCAGGGCTAACCCTGACCAGTCTGCTCCTCCTCACTTCATCCCCACTCTCAGCTCATCCCCACAGTGTCTGACCCTTGCTGAAACCCCCCAGGATGGCCCTAGCTGTGCACTGCTCTTCCACGTTCCAGAAACCGCAGTTGAGTCCCACTGTATCTGATGTCTCTTCAGGTACCACCACAGGAGGAGATGCTGGGCTGCTGGGGATGCTGCAGCTGGCTCACAGGCAGGGGCACAGGCAGAACCGCTGCGTTTCCTCAGACAAGCTCAAAGTGCAATCGCTGTCCAGCAAAAGCACAAGGGAAACTTACTGGTTGATGTCTCAGGGAGAGGTGCTGGGCTGGGCTCACACCCAGCTGCACGGCTTCTATGTATTTAGCATCCAATATGAAATTCAAGCTGGGATGATTCCTGTCAGTCTCTTAAAAAAAAAAAAAAAAAAAAAAAAAAATTAAGTTCCTGTCAGTCTCTTAAAAAAAAAAAAAAAAGAAAAGAAAATTAAGACAAAATATTCCTGAGGGCTGGGATCGTATATTCCAACCCTAAGCAACAAGCTGTAAATGACACTGCTTTTATTTAAATATATGTCTTGAGTCATCTCAATACAGGAAGAAACAAATCAGAGCAGCAGTGGAACAGCCATTACTAAAATCCATGCCTTTCCTCAGGTCGTTTTGCTTCAATCTGACTCGCTGATTGCTACAACAGGTAGAATAATTTTGATGCAATTTAGAAACGTGGATGTGAGGGCGATCTGGCTGTGACATTGATCGCCAGTGTTGATTTGGCTGATCTGGCTGCCTAGGTGGGTGTCCCTTGCTGCTCCATGTGCGTCCCACCCGAAGCTGCACGCTCGGTCAAAGAGGACGACCTTCCCCAATAGAGCCGTGTACCCTGACAGAGGCGTGTACCGTTCATCAGTCAAGGGTACACGGTAGCTGCGGTCCCCTGCTAGAACCTCCAAACAAGCTCAAGGTCTATTCGTAGGAGAACATAGGGTAGTCAAGCTTCCCAGACTGCAGACACATCCAACTGAGGCGCCACATGGAGCAGTCTGCAGTAAATTATTTATTTAATTTGCTGGGTGAAACACTGGCTGGATGGCCG
>NW_009732721.1:0-24690 GCF_000703405.1 Apaloderma vittatum | reverse complement strand
GGAGAGATTGGAAAGGGTGTGGAGGTTTCGCCTTCTTGCTGCTTTTTTTTTTTTAATTACTATTATCATTTTTTTCCTGCCGTTTCTGATGTTTGGATTTGGCGATGAGCCCGGGTGAAACTCCGTGTATAATATAGTATTATAGGTCCCTATATATCAACTACAGATCCTAGCTAGTCCCTCCCAAAGCGTGTACACAGAGCAGAGCACTGGCGTTTCCTCAGCTCCCTGCTGGGTTCTGCCCTCTCTACCTGTACCTAACACTAACACTTTTTTTAGCATCAAGCCTGTAAAGTAGGAGAAAAAACTAAGCGTACCCAAATAATTCTAGTATTCATGTAACAATGCCATTACTTTTCCTCCTTCCACGTTGGCAGTCGGCTGCCAGTCGACACTGGTTGCAGCAGAGGGTGTGAAACCGAGAAGTGACCAGTCCCTGTTAATGCTGAAGCGGGACTTGGGAGGGGCTGTAGGACTGGGGTGAATCGGGAAGATCAGGAGAAAACTGAGTACTAAGACCATTTTAGATGAGCTTTCATACTCAAACTCTTCAGCAATGCAAGCTTAAGGAATGGCGAGTATCAACTACTCTGTCTCGATCAGGAAGTTAAGCTCAAAAATGAAGTGAATGCCAGCCCGTGTTGCCTGGTGCTGATGCCTGATTGAAAGGCGCAGGAAACGATGAAGTCAGTCACAATAACTATCACTGTTCAGGCATGTGATGTTTTAACTCGAGTAATTAAGAACGCAGAATGCAGGTGCCTGCTTACCTGTTGTGCAGACACTGGGCTCAACAAGTCAACAAGGATCAACAAGTCCTGTACAGTGAGAACCCACTGAAGGAGGAAGTCTTGTGGCACCAGGATGACCCTGTTTTGGCTAAAGAACGTGGACAGACTCAGATTAACAACTTCAACACCATCCCAAAGGCATGGTGAGAAATACCCGGGGTAGTATTTTGCTAGCATTATTATTACATATTGGTGCTATTTAAGTGAGTGAATTTAGGAACAGCAATTCCAAATCTGTTGTATCTGTCCCTTTAATAAATTACCTATTCTTTGTTACCTTGGAAGTTGTCTCGGTGCAAGTCCTTAACACGGTAGTCAAGCACTTAGCTCTGGTACGTGCTTACCACAGCCTCATACATTTCACGTGATAAGGTCCTAGAGAACCACCTCAAGGAATGGGACCAAGGTAGTACAGCTTGTGGTTTTGCTCCTTCTTTGTTGAAGGGAAGGTTATGGAAGGATCTTTTCATTGGGTGTAATTCCTATGTGCCCTCTTGCTATGGTACTTGAACTAATGAACTAATTTTTGAAAACAAACAGAAAAGGGGAGGCAGAAGGAGGAGTCTGCTGTGTCAGTTCTAGCTTTAGAAAAGTAAATGCATAGTTCTGGGCTGGTTTATGTTCTAGACATGCATACGTGCATTCTCAGGATGTCAACAGGTTGTCAAGGATCATAAAACTCAAATCCATACTCCATGTAGTTTCGAGACTGACTGATAAGGTGGAAAATGATTCAAACAGTGAGTCAGCAATGTATTGCCAACTCCCAACACTAGATGATAATAATAATAATAATAGAAATAATACTACTACTAATAATAATAGAAATAATACTAATAATGAATTGGGGAAATCTTTCAGTTGTTTGCTCATACTTGTCTTCTATTTTTCAGCCAGTTCCAGTGGAAACATACATTTGTGCGTTAATCCATTTAGAAATCTGAACTATGTGGGCAGAGAAGCTTTACCAGATACTTCGTTGGAATAGTATTAACAGCATGGAGTAGGAAAATAAAATGAAGCACTGCAAGCAGAAAGAAACTGCAAATACGGTCTTGGAAAGTGTGCTCTCTTCTACACTTAAATACACTTAAGAAGGAGTTTGTCCTGAGTGAAAGCAAACAAAGAAACATTACTGGATTTATCCTGTTTGTTGCTTTAATGTTTCACAAATACAAATGCCTCAAATATTTGGCTCCCTTACCATCTCCAAACAAAACTGGTTTATGTGAAACTACACAACTGGGTGAGGCAGAAGGGACCACTGTATTGAGGAGTCCCAAATCAAAGTTATTTTCACAGGGCAGTGAGTGACTTCAGCGTCCAGTATTAAGCCATTTGCTTGAAGTTAGAAACTGCTGAAAAAGTGGCTGGGTTGATGTAACCTCTTGCTGCTGCTAAAAATGTAATCCCCATACACCTTTCTTTTTTTTCCCTCTACTTCCAGCTGTAATATCTCCTTGTTTGCCCTGACTGTGGCATTCACCTGACTCCTTAAGTAAGGTGAATCAGCTTCCAGAGATTCGAAACTGAAATATCAATTAATACATGAAAAGTATGAATAGAGTTGGGTGTGTGTAAGCACCAGCAGAAACAGCAGAACAAAGGTCAAAAGAATGGCCTGCAGTGATAATCAAAGCCACGGTTCAAGGCAGTAAAACTGAGAAATATCAGTTTCTATCAAACTGAGAAATATTGGTTTCTACCAAACCAGGAAGATCCGTACTCTGTAGCACAGAAAACTTCTCTGCAGAATACCCCACCATCTGACATCTGGACATGGCAAGAAGATACAACCCATCACAAACACCATTTCCGTTCCTTTTAGTCCAACTGGAAGCAGATCATAGCCTCAGAAACTCAAAATGAAGAAATACAGAAAACGGGCAAACGAGTTGCCTGAAGTGACCACACCAGCAGTTCTGTCACTCTGGGGATGGCTAAAGGATGTGAAAACACGCTAGGAATGATTCTGCCAAACCAACCTCCCCTCCTTTATGGTGTGTAGCTAATTTCTCTCACTGTCAGCCTTGTTCTACTTCTTAAGATCCCTCTTTTAGGTCTCAGCTTTGGCTCACCTTATAGTTGTTGTGTCACACACAGCCAACTATTATTCTGTTCCAGTTTCCACAGACTATTTCAAACAGCATTTTACAAAATGTGCTTGGACCTCTGCTTTCTTGTCTGTCCCCCATTTCTCACATAACCCTGTACTGTCTGCTCAATTAGCTAACAGCTGGGTATACATTTGCCTGGGGATTTAAAAATAATTTTGAGGGGTTTTGTTCCACAGAGACTGTTAGGTTATGTGACAAAAGCTCGTCTGATGAGAGCTCTCTTCTCACCTCACATGCCTGCCCCTGCCAACACCCCATGACTACAATCAGTTCAGACTGCTCTTGTCCCCAGCACAGGGACTGAGCTGCCTTCGCTCTAAATTGTAACCGTGACTCTGTGCAGGTCCCTTGCTGGAGCAGGCTGGAGTTCAGGGACAGCTACTGGGCAGATTGAGTGGCTCAGCCCAGTTGCTGGAAGGATCCACATTGTACATACATACATATACATACACATACACATATACACATATGCATACGCATACACATACACATACACACATGTATACATGCCTGCTAGTGGACATCCATTCTGCTCAGCCAGAGTGGGGAGCAGGATGAGGCCACTGGTGCTGACTATGTTCGTGCGAGTGCTCTGAGTGTCCATGATGTGTGTGGTTGGCCACGTCTATGCGTGTGTGTGTATGTGGTGTATGCATGTCCCCCACGTGCTTGTGCCTACTGGGAATACATTTTCAGCCTCGCTACAGGTTGGACCTGGTGACAGGGAGCTGCAGCAGCCTCATGTCTCTCTCAGGCTGTTATCTCTGGCATGAGATGTTTTCCTCTACCAGAAACAACTCCACTGGTTTTAGCTTCTAGAGATTACTGTGGAGGCTTTTGTTTCTGTGGGTTTTAAATCTGTGCTGGGGAAATAACTTTCCTTAAAAGTAAAATGACACTCTGACATTTTACCTCATAACATGAATGTTTTCCTAGCAGGTTTTGGTGTTAGTTTTTTTTTTCCTGAGAAGTTACTTCTCCACAAAAGAAGAATAAGATGTTTGCGTAAGTCTCTGTGTTACAGACTCAGTGTTAAATCTGTACCAGCATAAGGTTTTAACATAAGGATTTTAAACAGAAATACACAGAAAATGAGTGCAGCATGAATGGAAATACGTGCATGTTAGCACAGCAGAAGAAGAGCAGAATGGCCTGTGCTGCCAATGAAGACTCATGTTTGAAGGACACAGCTCCCATGACTGTTCTGGGACAGGCAATCCTACCTGGTTTAACTCCACAGAGTATGGCCTCCTATAACAAGCCTCCGCTCTTTGTTTTTCTCCATTAATAAAAGGGTCTTTCCTGAAGCTCAAACCATCTTTCCTGCTGTGTGCTGTACCTCCCCATCTGTCTTCCCTTAACTGTGGCAAAGGGATCAAGGGCAGCAAAGACAGACATTATGAAGTAATCTAGGAGAGTAGTTGGAAAAACTTTTATGAATAAAAAAACCCTAGTAGATCTTCTAACTACTCTGTCAGATTTGTCAAATGTGATAGGATGTGTGGTGAAGATTTCTCCTAAGGAAAGAAGATTCTCTCTTTAAGCACTTTTCATGCATGTGCGTTTGTAAACCAAATCCAGCAGCTAGTTCCTTCAGAGTAGACTTGTAAATCTTCCTCTGTGGGAATATAGTAACATAGCACCATTGCAGTTCAGTTATTATATCCCTGCGAGGCACGGTGTTGTGAAAGACCAAACCTTTAGATGCCTTGGAAAATGCACTCTATTGTGCTATTGCCTTTGAAGAACATCTGATGTTAAACCATCTCCAGAACCTATTGTACAAGCTCTACAAGGTTGACTGCTCTTATTGCTGCGCTAAAAGGCATCATATAACATTTCTTACCTTAAACCTCTGTACACATACTTTGCTCACAGTTCAGCACTCAACTGCACAACGTAGCAACAGTAACTTGTTGACTTGTTAGCTTCTGCAGATCCTTCAGCTCAGTCTTTTTCAAACAAAACCGGTTTCTGTTTGCATAGTCATTAGTAAGTGGTATAAGCAGAGTATCTTAACACGTTCCCTAGGCAAGGTGATTTAACCATGCCCTCTGCTACACAGTACTGTTCCTGCAGCCCTGACTGCAGGGGTAAAAGTGACTGTCAGAGTCCTGGTAGTGTTCACGCCTTGTCCTGAGAAGCCAGGCTGCCTGGACTCTTGCCCAATACTGATAAGCAGCTGCTCAGCCTTGAACAGAGCTCTCTCAGACAAAGCTGGCAGGTGCTTCTGTGGGGGTGGCTCCTACTTCTCTTGGCAACTGTGTTTAAGGTAAAATTGTGTCCCTCACCCCCATCTGACCTGGGCTGCAGCTGCATTGCAGCCATGCCTGTGCCTGGACACCAGCAAGTGACTTGCAGTGGTGACTGCTCATGGGGCTACAGCTTCTCTCGCTCTCCAGATGTCACCCTGCATTGCAGGCATCAGCGAGCAGGAGGAAGAGGAGCCGACAGCACGGCTCAGTAGCTAGCAAAGCATCTGTGAGAGACTCCACCAACAGGGAGCCCCAATGCAGGGTGGCAAGTCCAGGTCGTGATCGTGGAGCTCATGTGGGGCTGGAGACAGCAGTCAGGGTCAGACACAGCTCAGAGCAGGTAACACGGCAGGTCTAAGTTCAAGCTGGGAAGTAGAGCTGCTGGGGTCCAGGTCAGGGTCACACCTGTGAAGGTCTGAGACTGAGCATGGACAGAAGCTGCCCAGCTGCAGCATGGAACTGGTGGGGGCTGGCAGCAAAGCTTCAGCTTAAAAGCAGTTACCAAGGGAAAGGAGAAACAGGGCCTCACCTCCTGCTTTCTTCACAACAGCTCTGGTTGAAGGAGCTGGCATTGAACTCAGCTAAACGCTTTCCCATGACCAACTGAGCGTCTGAAAGGGGGATGATAACAGGATGCTTTGGTTAGTAATTTTGTTCATAGCAGTTCTGTGCCAAGAGTCTGTGCTATTGTTGTGAGGGGTTGTTCATGCTCTTCCCTACTTGGAGGAGAAGGAAAATTATGAACAATGAGGCAAAGAGATGATGTCCCTCTAATTAGATATGTCCATATAACATGGCCTCACAGGAGCACATGACATGAGAATCTTTGTTGCTGCCACTTGTTTTTTATTCCCAACCTACTTTCACTCCTTTGGCACTGCTCATGGCTAATGTTTGCCTGGAGGTCTTTCTTAATGTTGCCTGGATTTTCATGAATAGCTTTCCAGAAATCCCAGAAATCTCAGATCCACTTTCTTTATATGGTCAGAAAGTCTGAAGCAACCCAACTGCCACTCTTCTTGTGCACGTTGTAGTGTAGTGTAGTGTGGTGGTTTCTGGAAGCAAGAACAGGATACGTCAAGCTAATGCTGATGCCTCAGAACAACATGGAGAAGGTGTTATTTTTAGTCACTGCAGCTTTTATGGGTCAGTCCCAACAGTTAGCAATGAAAATAAACCATAGTGTTAGGACTGGTGGAGCCACTGAGGCTTCATTGAGCCATTCAGGGACATTGTCCTATTGTGAAGACTGAACCTATCCTGCCAACAGATGCTAGGCTGGGTTTGGCCCATGGGAACTTCTGTCAAATCCATTCCCTTTCTTTCTTGAAAAACCTTCCTACTCCTCTCCCATGCTTGGAACATCTCCTCTGCCTGACGAAGCCCTGTCACTGTGCCTGTGTGTCCTGGTTTAACCTAAAACAGAACCAATTTTATGTTCAATGATTTTACTTTTCAGCTCAGGCTCTTCTAAGAGACTGCACTTTCTGAAGTTAACAACATGTTTTTGCAGACAATGTCTGCTGCTAGAAGTGACAATGCCTCATGTTTACAGTTACTGCCAGCGATTGGTATGAAGAAACATTCTTGCTTATACGTGGCCCTACGGAGGCCGAGGTCACTGCTAAACCTTATGCCTCATGTTGGCGTGCCATAAGTAAAAGGGTCACGAGGAAGTAAAAGGGCTCACTTGCAAGGAGGAGCAAACAGGACAGGTGACTCAAACCTGACCAACAAAGTATTCCATTCCATGTGTGTCATATTCAGTATAAAACTGAGGGACCATGGGAGTTAAGCCCTCTTCAATGGCTGGCGTCCAAGGAGGACTCCGTCTGTTGTTCTCCTTTCAATGCACCCTGTGTTCCTGAATCCAGTTTGCAAATCCAGCTCCTAAATCTGGTTCCCGTCTGTTGCTGAGTCAATCCTGTGACTTCCCCCCATGCCTGCCCTGCAGCATCAGTGGTGATTCACTGGGGGAATTTCAATACCATTTTCTATATGTTTGTATATATTTAATTATTTTTTATTATTTTGTTATCACTATCAGCATTGTTTCATTAAAGATGTTTTAGTTTTCTGCTTCCACTCTATAAGCTTCTCTGTCTTATTCCCTTTTCTTTTCCCCTTTGGGAGGGGAGAGGCATTAACAGAGAACATCTGCCATTTATCGGGTGGCCAGCCCAGCGCTAACCCGTGACACTGTACTGGGCTTCTAGGAGCCATTAACCTCATCATGGCTATTGATCCTCAGCAAGAAAAAAAAAAGAAAGTTGTACTGCATGCATAATAAATCCCCAATGAAAAGTTAGGGATTTCTCAAAAGAGAAAAATTTAACCATATGGCCCCCAGTCTGATCAGATCCTGCAGGAGCCATACCTGTTCTTTTTTCCTCAGTATTTTTTTAATAGAAGAGGGTCTCTTCAGCAATTTCAACTTTCCACAGAAGTAAGCCCACTTTGAAAAGGTTAGCAGAGTCAGCAACCACCAGAACCAATTTTGACAGTTTTCAGCCTAGTACTAGCAGGAAGTCTCAGAAGCTTCTTTTGCAGACCAGTCAAGTCTGGCACTAAATTGCTGCAACCTTCCCTAGTGAGTGGGGGATTACACTTACTCAGAGTTAGTTATAAAATCCTGTCCCTTTGCCATGGGGACCATTCCTAAAACTTCTGCAGAATCTAGAGCCACTGTAGCTAAAACTCACTTAGTCAGCAAAGACTGTGCAAATTTAAGCCTACAATTCATCGGGAAGTGTGCTCAGAAATCTCTGGCTTGCCTTTGAACAATTTCCAGTCACTGTCTTTGTTGGCTTCATGATGGAAGAGAATTTTAATAGCTGTCTTTAGAGATCTTTATTATGTGCATCGCACTGCTCTTTTCAGTCATCCGTTCTGTTCTCTCTGAATCAGTAGTTCTCTAAAAGTTTTCCTAGCTCAGAAAGTTAATTTTTTTTCTTCTGTTTATTGCCATTCAGGGGGCCAGTTAGCTCAGTCAGTTAGAGCATGGTGCTGATAACACCAAGGTCATGGGTTCGGTACCCATGTGTTGCCTGATCTAGTTGAGAGGCGTCCCTGCCCATGACAGGGAGGTTGGATTCCTTTTGCAATCACTAATGACAAAAACTTTTTTTTTTTTCCACGATTGCTGCCCACTGTGAGAAGTACTTATATTAGAGAATCTTTTCTGGAGGAACTCACGTTGTCCAAGGGATGTATTAATTACGCTGGCAAGGGAATTTCTACAGCTTTAACTGATGTTCTGCCAACAGGTTTGGCAGGGGATGACAGAAAATGACACAGCTTATAAACATGAGTCCTTTTCTTACTGTCAGCTGTGTGCTATTCCCATCTTTGTTATAGATGAGCCAGTTATGGGCAGAGCTATCAACCATCAATATGTTGAACAAGTAGATATTTACTGAGATACTCACACCGTCAAAGGTAAAGCACCATTCTTAGACCATGTTGGACTACACAAGCAGCCTGGGGGAGATGACTGAAGCACCCTGTTCTCTGTAGTCAGGCCGATAAAACAGTTTGATTAGCATTCCCCTGAAATGAGTTGTTGGATGAAGTACTCAAGTACTCTCCTCATCTCTGCAACTTCTGCTGTCACTGTTTCACTATATTTGGATTCTAGTGTTAGTGTGTTGGGGTTTTCACTTCCTTCTTTTGGCCAAAAATAGAGCTGCAGAGGCCCAGTAGGAATGTACGTTGCTGCATTTACTAACTGCATAATAACATTCACGGCCTGAGTGCTACTCAGGATGCCATCTACCACAGAAGGTGAAGGTTATTGTTAGAAGGTTGATGCAACTGGGCTAATCCTTACTGTGAAGTTTGTTTCAGGGAAGAAGTGCTCAGTTCAATCAATTCAAATATAAAACAGGATTCTCCAATGGCTGGCATCTGAGGAGGACTCTGTCCAGTCTTTTGTCTTTGATCCTGAGTTCCTGAATCCAGCTCCTGTGCGTGGTTCCCCTCTGCTGCTGAGCCTGGGACTTCCTTGGTGCCACCTGCTCTGCAGCATCAGTGGTGATGGTGGTTGATGGGGAGAGTTTGGTTTGATATCAATTTTATATATATTTTTATATATTTCATTCTTTCAATTATTTTGTTATTAGTACTATTATTGTTTTATTAAAGTTGTTGTAGTTTTGGTTTTTTAATCCCTAAATCTCTGCCTTATTCCCTTTTTCCTTCCCCTTTGGGGAGGGAAAAGGGTTAGAAAGCATCTGTCATTCATTTAGTGGCCGGCCCAGCCTTAATCCTTTGCAAAGATTATGGAACAAAGCCTCTTGGAAATTAATTTAGCATAATGTTTAACATCTTGTTAAATGATGAGCACATCCTTATCAATCTCACAGATTGGGTGAAACTGGGAGGAGCAGTTGCTAGACTGAGAAGCAGGCCTGCCACTCGGGGGGATCTTGACAGGCTGGAGAAATGGGCTTGCAGGAACCTCATGAAGCTCAACAAGAGCAAATGCGCCTGGAATGGAGTACGCCCATAGAACCACACAGGCTGGGGCTGACTGTCTAGGAGGCAGATCTACAGAAAAGAACCTGGGGATTCTAGTGGACAACCAGTTGACCATCAGCCAGTGATATGATCTTGTGGCAAAGAAGCCCATCAGCATCCTGGGCTGTGTTAGTAAGAGTGTAGCTAGCAGACCCAGTGGAGTGATCCTTCCCCTCTGCTTGGCACACATGAGACCACATTTGGAGTTCTCTGCCCCATTTTGGGCACCCCAGTACAAGAAGGATAATGAAATATGGGTACAAGAGAAACCACCAAGCAGGTTGAGGCTCTGGCATGTGACATACGAGAAAAGGCTGAGATAGCTCAGCCTTTTCAGCCTGGAACTGAGAAGGCGAAGGTGAGCCCTTATCCTGTAATCTACTATGAAAGCATGGAGGAAGATGATTACACAGAAGAAGGATCCAGAATCTCAAGATGCACAGGGAAATGACAAGAGGCAACAGACAAAAACAAGTGAGGGTGGTCAAACACTGGGATGGGTGCCCAAAGAGGCTGTTGGATCTCCATCCTTGGAATTATTCAAAATTTGACTAAGCAAGGACCTGAGCAAGATCCATCTGACCTTGAAGATGGCTCTGCTGTGAACAGGAGGCTAGATGAGCAGATCTCTGGAGGTCCCCTCCAGCCTGGTTTGTTCTGTGATTCTATAAGGAGGAGGGGAGGACTGATAACAATTCCACTCCCTATTAAAGATTTCAGCTCGAAACCTCAGATAATCTACTAAAGTTTGTGATCCTGCAGTCATGGGAACACAGGCACATAGAGAACAGGACGGCATGGAAAGGATGTGCTTTTCTTATCAGCCCTGTCCAAGATGACAATTTCCTCCAAGTATTCTAGTTCTGCACAGGCCAAAACCTTCCAGCCCTCAGCTAAAGATGCTTGTTTCCATGCCAAACATGTTCTGCCACACTCATTTTAACTAGTCACCCATCTGCTCTACTAATATTTAGGGCTAATATTTCCCAGTTGTTAACATAAGCCTGAATCCACAAGAGTTAACAGTACAGTGAAGAGAGCACAGCGAGTCTCTTGAGCCCCTCAGTCTCTCTTCAGTAACCCCCCTTGCTGTGAGATTGTGGGATGCTGAAAATCTGCAGGAGGTGCTTGCAGCTCTTTGGGCTAGATGAAGGATTACTATGATCTAGAGCCTGTGGAGTAAGCTAATAGTAGACGAGAATTATATGGAATTAAAGAGAAGAAAAAGAAAGAAATTAATGAAAATGAAGCTATGCTCCAACCGTAACCAAATGTTTAGATTGTTAAAGGGAAAAAATCCACAAAAATTCCAGTTGTAAAGGTTGGAAACTGAATGAAGAAAAGCCATCAGGAACAGCAGGGCAATTTTTTTGCAGGCTGATATAGACCCACCAAACCTCACGCTTTCCATGAAAAGCACAAGAATTGTGCAAGAATTGACAAGAACTGTATCACTTGTGTCTTCTGAATCATTTCTCAGCATTGCAGGACCAGCAACTCACACACCTGTGCTACCAGGCTGGAGCTTTTCTCCCCCCTGTGATGAGGCTTCCTGGTCCAGGAGCCCCGAGAGTAGGAAGAAAACTAAACCAGAAGCAGGCAAGCAGATGATCAGTGGGTGTCAACGACTCAGAAAAGCAAAGGGTAAAAGATTGGTCAGAAATTAAGTAATGGACCAAATACGTGGTGATGACACATTAGAAAATATATTATGTCAGGGCTGCCCCCCTAGTCCTAGGAGAGAGTTTGTAACCACTAGATGGAGCCCAAACACTTCGTATTAATTCATCATTAGCTGCAGAGAGTTAATCCTGATTTTAGGTGAGGTGGTGGTTCTGCTGCCTGAGTGGCAACACCTGCGCTCAGTAGCGTAAGGCTTGTATGGAAATACAGCAAGAGCTCCCAAAACGTGGGTGAATAATTCATTCGTTCTGGTGAGGAGGGACACTGAATATTTTATGTCTAAACCATAGAATTAGTATTGGTTCCTACTGCATGGAACAAACCCCACTGACGACTTGATGAAGAATGCTAGAGTACGCTTCTATGAGACAGACTGCCAGCACGTGATTTTTGGGTTAGTCATTTAATCTGACTGCAGCTTGGTTCTCCCATCACTAGAGTTTTAAAACTACCTGCACTGAAGGGTGCTGAGGGTCCAATACATTGTTCCTGAAATAATTTAATACTCTAAGGTGGAGTACATTATCCCAATATAGAGTGGCAGACAAAAATGTGTTTGTCTAGAAACTGGGGCTCAGCCACAAATTGTGCACTTTGCTTTCCTCCAGGTTTCTGGGCAGCAGAGAGAGGAGAGTCCAGTCTAATTCTCTTACATTCACTAAATAAAACAAACTAAAGAAAAGTTACCACTCATTTTTGAAAAGCTTAGAATGTTTAATTCTTATTAAAGAATAACCAGTATTACAAAGCCTAGAGGCCCCAGGCAAGATCAGGTCTGTGTTGTACTGTGTCTTGTACAAACACAGAGTAAGAGGAATTCCTTCCCTTAAGCAGGTTACAGTCTTCACAGAAAAAGAAACATACCTGGGGACAAAGAAAGCAAGCAGTGCCCTAGTAAATGCAAACAAGCCATCACTTTACATAAGGGGATTCAGAGGGAAAAAGAGTAGCTCAGCAGCTGGTGTAAAGCTGACACAGCACCGCTGATGCTCTGAATTTACAGCAATTTATACCAACTGAGGATAATGCCTAAGGTAGGTGAAGCGTATTTCTTAATGTCATATTCAAAGCCTAGCCTGGAGTTGAGAACCAGATCTTCAGAATCTTAATCACAAGGCTTTCCTTTTCATGTGCTTGCTTTCCCACTGGCCAGCTCCTGGAAGAGCAACTTGCTTGTCTCAGATTATTGTCCTCAAGGACTAAGTTGAAACATCATTGCACACAACTTATAGGAGCCTAGCTGGGATTTCAGATGGGCACACGGTCACATGGAGAAAGATTACTTCAGATCTGAAAAAGATGAAACTGAAAATATGTAATTCATGGCTTTAAATGAGTGTCAGGTGGAAGGAAAGTAGAATTCTTGCTATTATCAAGCAAATTTAAAAAATAAATCATAATCTAAGCGATGGTTGATGATTAAATGTTGTCTTTTCTCACTGAACACAGTGTGATTTATCGCTGTCTAGCTTTTTATCAGATAATTGAGTTGTGTATTAATCGAATATCTTGCTCCAGGTGAATAAGCAGCCTGCATAAATTGTTAAAGACTATTTTTCCTTACCTGCACTGGAGTGATATTGTGACTGTATCAATAGCAACCATACAGTACAGAGCAATATGGAAATATTTGTTATCTCGAGACATATAGGAGGCAGATGGATCCAAAATATTGCTCAACAGTTACTTTACCTTTCAAATAACGACCCCATCCCTCACCTAAATAACAAGTGACTATTCAGAGAGATGTTTATAAGGGATCCAGCTGCAGATTAAAAAAAAAGAAGAAACTTTTTTTTCTATCAATCTGCATATATAAACAAAAACCACACCAAGCAAAAAGTGAGACTCACCAGAATATTCAAAATGGAGCTGGAAAACCTGCTCTGTTAGTAGAGACTAATGGTCCCTCTGGTATACTGGTCTTCAGAGAAAGAAAAGCCAGACCTCCTACAAGGACATTTTGCTGTCAGTCAAAAGCATGCAGGGAAAGTGATAGGGAAGTTAGTCCCTAATCTATTAATTAACTTTAGCTTATAGGAAATACATTGATAGTAGAACAGTCCAAAACTGTAACTTACAAGTTTGTGCAGTATTTAGGCCTTTAGACTTCCAAATTCAGCTTGTGGGTTTAACAGGAGCAATTTACAGGATCTGATTAGAAGCCAGTGAAGTTTTCTTTGGAGAGGTTCAGCTACGAAACTAAACCTCCAGAGAAAACATTGTCGACCAGAGTTAGTACCAGTCCTACAGAAAATGTATAAAAAGGGAAATAGGATGAGTTCCATACATGCAGAAAGCCGGTCCTCCTGATTCACAGACTGAGCTAAGAACATGGCATTTCTTACTTTTTGTGTTTCTTCCTCTCCGTGCAGTGAACAGGCAAAGCTTCCACTTTGCAATGTTAAAGGAAGATCAGTCAAATGAGGTACTGGCATTGGTAATAGGTTGGGTAAGGATTTTTTTTGTATTGAAGGCTTGGTCTGCACATGAATTCTGAATTTGGTCAGTGCTCTTCTGCTTCTGTTTCACAAACACTAACTGAAAAACTCCATCCTCCAGCTCTCTGGAAAAAGACACTTTCTGTAGTATTCTTGGAAATAAGGACAGAAATGAAATGAAGAAAACAAATGACTTGTGAAAAGGGAGTGGCAGAGTCATAGCCGTCTCAGCATGTAAGAGACCGTAATGATAGATTTTATTAATCTGACATAAAATGGCAAAACTTTAAAACAGTAACTAACATTTTAACAGCTCATTGCTGATCCTCTTAAGAGAGTAAATTATAAATGCAAGTTCAGCTCTTTCTTCACCTTCATAAAACTGTGTTTTACACTGACCACACAGTAATATTTTCTTCCAGATTGGAATGACTGACGTGCATTCACAACTTGTGCTTAATTATAAAATCCCTGTGGTCTTGGCTGGAGACAGTTTTCCTAGACTTTGGGCTTGATTATCTTCTGTGATATGCAGGCATCTGTTTATCTGAGGGCAGGAGTCCATAAGAAGAAAGTCTGTTACTGATGTGCAACATTCACAAGGGATTAAGGCTTTACATTTAGTTTAATCCTGTTTCATCTATTCTGGAATAGTTCCGCCTCCAGGAAAGGGCAGCTAACTGATTTTGGTTTTCCAAACAGTAGTTTAACAAACAAGTTTAAAAATTAAATATAGGATCATGTGTTTCTCCAAGCAGACTTGTTCTTTCATGCTTGGGAAGAAATTGGAAATTACATCGGGGTTACATAATAGTACAGCGTGATCTTACCAGCTGCAGAATGTTTTCAGTTCCAGCTCTGAATGCTTGCAGAGTCAAAATGCAAAAAAGGTGAGTGCTGGGATCAGAAACGGGAAAAGGAATGAGATGAGTTGGTTCTGGTGACTCCAACAAAAAAATAAACGGTGCGGCTTTTGTCAAGCTTTTTTCTATTTAACCATCAGTTGTGATTTTAAACCAGGTTTCACACCAGTAATTCACACAGGCCTTTTATGCACTGTGCAGCTCCGTCTGACTAGAGTAGGGCCAGTGACAAGGGTCTGTAGATGGGACCAAGTTCAAGGAGGTGTGCATGATGCCTGTGCTTTCCTGGTCTCCATAGCTAGCACAGTTCTAGATGATAAAACTGAAGGACCCCAGAGGGTGACTCATCTGATCAGCTGTAAAGTGACTTCTTTAGGGTGAGGCTCCCTTGACCATATTGACTAGGAATGCCACCCAGTTTCTTGGTCCCAGGCATCTAGGGCCACCTGAGGTGTCAGCAAAATGTCCTTGTAGGCTTTTCTTTCTCTGAAGACCAGTATACCAGAGGAACCATTAGTCTCTACTAACAGAGCAGGTTTTCCTGCTCCATTTTGAATATTCTGGTGAGTCTCATGTCTGCTAGCTTTCCAGCCAACACTACAGAAGGTCGCTGAGTGTACTGCAGACCTTGTGCTGTATCCATCAGTCCCAGTACCCTGTTACCTCAGGCTAGTTAGGTCACACATCCAGACTAACAGCTGTGTGGAAGTGGGTCTCTTTAGTGGAGGCAAATTTCCACCTTCTGCATTAATTTTATGAGGCTAACGACATTTTGAAAGTTCAGTCTCTGCACATAGAGCAGTGATGCCTCAAGTCAAAAGCATTGCAGTAAGGCCACAGAATGAGAGTACCATGGAGGAGCTCTATACTTTCCTAAAGGTTTAATGAACACAAAGATTAATAGAAAGAACTGCCTTGGACCACTGACTCAGACTAAAAAGCCCTTATAATCCAAAATCTTTCTCTCAAAAAATGTGAAGTACGGCTAAAAAAGGCAAAACTGGAAGTTTGGTCTGAATCAGATACCATAAAAAAATAAAAGGTAGCCCACAAGTTTTACTATGCTCTGGTAACTGATGGAGAACAAGCCTGTGCTAATTGTTTGCAGATCAGTCCTGGAAACCTCTTGACTGCTCTGAAATGCAGAAACTTGACCTCAGGATGATGCAGCAGTTATTGGCATTTTACCTGAAAAATATTACTAACACTCTTGTCTTTGGAGGCTGAAATGACAGGAAATATAAATATGGCAAATTAATGTAGGGACATATGTTAGAATGGGCAGAAAGATGAAAGATAAAACATGAAGCTGATGGCAGCATTTACTCTGGATTAAAAGGCAGTGATGTTTTTCAGGCATGTAAGAAATTAATGAGTCAGTGTAGTGTAGGACAGATTAAGGCTGCAGCAAAAAACTGGAATCAGCATTTGAAGTTTTTAGTTTTCCTGCAATTTTCCTTTTAGATTTGGTCATTACTAGGACAATTTTTTACATATATCTGTTTACCTAAATATCTGAAGCCACTACTTAGAGTTGTTTTCAAGAGCTTTTAGATTTTTTGCAAATCTTAGGTAGTACTTTCCTGCAACTGTGAGCAGCCCATGGTGAAGTAGGAAGATGTCCTTGCCTGTAGCCCCTAAGCAACAGGGCCATTCAGAATCAGAGGCTCAGTGGTTAGTAGGTGCTTAAACTATTAGCACTACAAAGACCAGCCACCGTGGCTGTGCCTATACTAGGAATTTGAAGTGTTAGGGAATATCTGCAGTGATGCGAATGAAGTCACCTACCCCACCCAATCAGGCGTTAGAACAGTCTTGGTGGCACCTTTTAGTCTGTACCAAGCAGCATGCTCCTTAGCAAAGCCTGGGTATGGTTCAGGAGTTAATGTGAGCCACGGATCGCTCCTCAAAGGAAGTTTGGGTGCAATCGGGCTGATTTGGAGAGGTGAGCTTAACAGTGAAGTTGCTGGTTGTCCCATGACAATTGACAGCAGGCACAAAGAACTGTCTTGGGGACCCTATGTTTACCAGTATACACATTACTTGAGAGTATCAGATACAGTCTGGATGTGCTGGCTAATTAACCTTGCTGGGAAAGGGAAGATATTATCCTAGTTAAATCACTACACTAACAAGGTTGCAGCACCTCCATTACCTGCGGTGCCTTGGGCACCTCTAGCTGTTCCATCGTGACCGGCACTGTCCAGACGCAGATTGTTTCTGCCTGCAAGTGGGCAGGAAGGTTTACATTCAGCAGTTCCCCCATGGCTGGCACCATGTGCCAAGGTAGCATATTTTTAGCATCCCACCTATAGACATAGACTTTTGCAGCACTGAATGTATGTGATATGATCAAGTGGATTTCTTTGTGAACATTTGCATGAATGAAGGAAACAAACCTTTCTCCTGTCTCATAAGCTGTATTGCCCTTAAGCTCCTAGTGACACTTGTCAGCTTTCTCTGCTCTCAGAGCATGGTAGGCTTTCTCCAGGGCTTAGACTTTCTTCTGTGCTGTAGACAGGCCAGCAAATTAGCCCCTAGACATCTCTCTTGGCTTTCAGCCCTTTCTAGCTTGGGAGAAACCAACAGATGTGCCCTTTTGCTGTTCTGCTCTGAGCTCATTACAGGTTTCCAGGCAGGGGAAATTAGCAAAGTCTCCTTAGCATCTGCCTTTTCCAGCCAAGGAGGAGTCACATGCAGACAAGCTCCTCAGCCCTGGCTATCTGATCTTATTTGGACACAGAGTGCTGCAAGTTCACTGTCCCTCTCTTTTGCCGCTTGTGCTAGCCCCAGCTGGTCCTCCCGGGTGCACGTACCTTTTCATTGAATTGTTAAGGTTGGAAAAGACCTCTAAGATCATCTAGTCCACAGGAGAAATGCATTTGCTGTGCTTCAAGAGGTCAGTGCCTTCATGGTGTTGCTCTGGAGATTCTGCAGTTGGTTTAGATGAGGAGTCAGGAAACTATAAAAAAAAACCAACCAAAACCTCTAAGGCTTTAGTTATATTTCTTTAGAGGTGGTAAAAGAAGCCATGGATCTGTTGTCAATCAGTTGCCATGGTAATTCATTTTTCTTAAAGCCTCAGGTCCTACAGCCCAGTAATTATCTGAGAAACTTGGTTCTTTCTTTAAAAGAAATTAAATAACAGCTTCAGATAAAGGCATGGAAATACTTGTTGTAACAAGAGAAGCAAGAAAGCTAAAAAACAAAAAAAACCACAGTGGGACAGATGCATGGATGTGAAGAGGGTAGTTTGACGGCTGACTGTGCAACATCCGGGGTGGCACATCCCCACACCAGATCATCCAACGAGGAACGACTTCAACATCAATTCCTGTGACAAGGGCCCACGCCAGACCAGGTCATATGACAAGGAAGGGGAACATTGTCCTCTCCGCCAGGTCATGTGCCAGGCCAGGCCATCCAGTTATGCAAAGAAGAAGATCTCTTCCTGTGCCTCTCCCCTGACTGTATCACCTCATCCAGCTGCAGCGCAGGCAGAGGCAGGCTGTCGCGTTGGGCTTTCAACCGGGGAGTGAAGAGCACTTAGAGCAGGAGGCAGGGAAGGGCAGGTTAATCACAGATCTCTCATTTGGCAAAGAAACATCACGAAGTAAATCTTGCTGATGATGTTTTAGAGCTTGACGGTTTTAAGTATGTGTCTACATGGTGTCCTGGTTTGACCTAACCAGAACCAATTCTCTGTTCAGTGATTTTACTTTTGAGTAAGTCTCTTCTAAGAGTCTGCACTTCCTGAAGTTAACAGTGTGTTTTTGCAGACAGTGTCTGCTACTCGGACAATGCTTGATGTTTATAGCTAACTTCCAAGGACCGCTGTGCAGAAAGGTTCTTGCTCCTCCAGAAACCAAGGTCACTGATAAATCTTGTGGGCCATGTTGTAGGTGCTGGGAAATAAAAGGGTCACAAGCAAATAAAAAGATGCATCTTTGTGGAGGAATGGACAAGACAGGTAATCCAACCTGACCATCAAAAGTATTTCATTATGTCATATTCAGTATAAATCTGAGGGATCACAGGCCTTAAGCCCTGGTAAAAGAACAAACAGATACAAAGTTTAATATGGGAATTAACCATCTGATTTCATGAATGAGAAATTATATAAACTGAAATCTGGAAAGACAAGATTAATGGAATCAGTCTGACATTACAACAATGATCTTAGTACCGAGTGAGTGGCTGCTCCATGCGCTGTGCCAACATCCACTCTAACTAGGATACTTTAGAAGTACTAAATGAGAGGAGTTTTTGTGGCAAATGGAAAGAAAAAAAAGAACAAACTGTAATTAAAGAAATTCTGTGATAGTCAAAACAAAGAAAAGATGAACCTCTCCCATTTAAAATTAAATCAAATACCTTGTAATACGACACAGATAAATACTTTACAATTACGGGATGCAACATCAGTGCCCGTAGGGAAATATAGAACAATATATTTCTAATGCCAGGCACTTGAGAGACTACTTATTTAAATTGCATGAAGATTTATACTCCACTAATCTCATTATGAACCATACATAAGAAACATGAGTTGAAGCACATTATACGATAAAATTGGACCTTAAAGGATTATCACGTTCATAAGGATCTTCTCCCAAATAAAGGTAGCAAGACACTTTATATTTTGCAACACCTGGCTCCAGAAAGTAATGTCATTAAAAGACATTAATGCTGTTAGACTTGTTTAACGAGCAATTTCTCTTCCAAGATTCCTTTTTCAATTGAAAGCCATCATTAACACCTGTCAGATCCGTATAAACACATTCACCTTTCAAATCATGTGATCCGCTTGTATTATAGCTTATGTGTTCTGAATTTGTGTCTCTGAGGGTGGTAAATTAAGTGACAAAATAAACCTTTTCTCCTATGCAATGATAATATCTAGCTCCCTTGCTGTCTTTTTCCTCCCTACGTGCTCAGCTGCTCTACCACTATACTCATTTATGTTTTGTGAGAAAGCTGTAACAGAGAGGTGAACTCACATGTGCAAATTACCCCAGCAAGGTACTAAACCGCAAGCTTTTGTTTTCTCTGGGACTGTGGAGGTAAGGATGGCACTGTGGTACCACACTGCTGATGACGCCGTGAGAGTTGTACAGTCTGGCCCTGTGGGGCTGACAAATGCCTCCAGGCACATTGACAAATTTATGATCAATGGAGGGCAAAATGGCAGCTTTGATTTAAAATCAGGGAGGTTGGACTAGATGACCTCTAAGGTCCCTTCCAGCCTATGCCATTCTATGATTATGTGCATATTTGAAAGGACAGAGGAGCTGTTTCCACCTTTTTTTATCAGCCGTCAATTGCCATTTGGAGAAGAGTTGCCCAGCTGGACACTTTACTTGCTGTGGCTCACTGCATCCAGGTAATAATGATTTTTTTATTTTTTTTTAGAATTGTCAGACACACGGATTTGTCTGCTCTCAGCACGCGCTCCGCACAGGCATCTCAAACTGCTTCAGCTTCTGGAACTCAGATCAAAGATTTGTGTTTTCAACCTCATGCACAGAGGCCAAGGAGGTCCTCCCACAGGTAGGCATGTTTCAGCATAAACACCACTGGAACATGAAACATGCACATGCCTGATCTATTTTCTAATTATCTTATCTATAGAATCAGGGCAGGTATACATCCATCATGTTGCAACCCACTTCAGGCCTCAGCAAATACCGAACTTAGTATTGGGAGTGCCATGGCAATTAAGGCAAGGCTCTGGCCTGGTTCAAGGACAGACACCTACCAAGTTTCACAAGGTGAGTCTGAAATTCATGCCCGTGTTTTATCAGCCCCTCTTGCAGCCTTTGCTTCTGTCTCTCTGCTTTTTGCCCAGGGGCCACCCCATGGTGTGCTGGTGACCACAGACCTGCTGACACACTACATGTGGCCTGTGGGCTCTGAAACTGCACAGGGCAGTCACAGACCCACATGGAAGACAGGATGATGAGAAACCTTCCTTGGGTCTAAAGTGACCCACTATGGAGGGACTCGGCTCCTGCCCTCTCACACATCCAGCAATATGACTTTGGTGACCATAGGCTGAAGAGATCAGATGATACATTTATTGAAGAACATCATCTCTGTGGCCATTATGCCCGTGGTTCTTGCTTGCACATTTATTCCCATTTGTCCCCATGCCTTTGCCCCCAAAAAGACAGTATTGCATCCATGGAGGAAGGAGGAGGGAGGAACAGAGTGTAGACAGGCGAGGAGCATGATGTAAATGGCTGATTAATAGTATTAAATTTATTAAAGGAGGGCCATTGAATTAGACTCACTCATATATAAAATAGATTAAAATACCTTGACAAGATCAGCTGGTTCAGTTTTCCTTCTCTAGAAAATTATATAAGATTACAGCATTTTTCTTCATAAGCTATATCTTGTTCCCAAAGACAAGTTTAATTCTTAATAGTCTCAGTGCACAGAGAAATCACCTCTGGTACACCTTAAGACAGTCTTTACAGATCCATATAACTTTTTTACAAACAGCTTGAGGTAACTTCTTTTACATATGCTGAACCATCTATTAATGGAGGATTTATAGACAATTTTTATTTTAAAATGTCAAATTATGACATGTTTGTTCTATATTGCCATAGAGATCCACTCGTTGCAGCAGCCTGTATGTACAATTAAATAGTATTTCTCCCTGGGAGTCCAATAGGACTCTGCTGGTCTGTGCCAGACATTTAGCCCCAGGAAAAAGCTGAAGCACTATTTCATAAAAGAGCAGCTACATTCTATTCTGATATTCTTCCTTTTTTGACAATATTGCCAATTTTTCCACAACTGATTTAGATCACTTACTGTTTTTAGTTAAACTAAATCAATAAATATTTTTGTTTAGGGTTTTTCCCACCCACTTTTTTCCTTTCATCTTTTTTGTTTATCAGGAAAAGAGGTGAAAAATCTCGTAGAAGTTAGCTTCTGATTTTTATTTTCATTTGGAGTGAAACTTTTTTTTTCCTCTCACTTGAGCACACACACATATCCATAAAAATAAATTTTCTTAAGCAAACTGCAGAAAGTCTTGTCACTCCTCAAGCACTCACGGCACTGACATCTAGAATTTTAGATGGTTTGAGTTCTGCCTCACACAAACTAGGAAGCAACCTTTCAGTCAGCTTCTCTTTTGTATAATTATGTGGCACATGGCATCAAACAAGGCATTTTAAATAAAGCCAGCTGGTGACAAGTGTTTTTGGGGAGGAAGCCCAGACTCGTGATTTTACTCATTTTTCTCATTACGGATTTGATATCATTAATACTTATGGATTTTCCCTATCCTTTCTTCTATGCTGGTGGGCAAGTAGAAGGATTTGACGATCAACAAACAATATAGGAGCCAGCTTGTTGATTTGGGAACTTTGGAAACAAAGGTATTGTAGAAACTACACAAGCTATTGTGGAAAAAAAACAACCAACCAACCAACCAACACATTATTTCTGTCGCAAAGACATTCTGAAGTTCTCCAGTTTGTACAGAGGTTTGAGAAAGGACTCTCTATGTCTTGAGAGATTCATCTGTGGGAAGGTGTATTGAGGAGGGATATCTAGAACATGGTCTCTTCACCTCTGCTGTCTGGGCATGTATTGGTGGAAGACAATCCTACCTGTGAAGCATGAGGGTGTGTCATTCAGACTCAGCTAGTGAGAGTTTTAGAGTCACAGAGCAAGAGAATCCAATCTCTTATCTTGGTTACAAATAGGTGTTGTAATGTCCATCAAATACAACAGATACTAAGTAGAGCATCTGTCTCCCAAAAGGAGCAGACATCAGCTGAGAAAATAAGCTGTGGCATGGGAAATCTTTTATGGATCAACTTAATCTTCTTTACTGTATGATTAAGTTGAGGATTTTTTTTGCTCTTACTACTTAAGGCATCATGCCATCAATGTTAGAAAATGGCTTAAGCAGTAGTGCTCCCAGAGTCAAACCATGATGTCTCCTGGAGAGACACATTTGCTGTTGGTCCCCAGAGAGGAAGCAAAGGTGAAATACAGTCTTTGTAGAAAGTTCCTTCAGCTTTGAAATTCATTCCTTTTCACAGCCTGTGTCATGCCAGTTTTGGCCATTGTCCTGGGTTTAGCTAAAAACCCAGTTCTGTTCAGTGATTTTTACCTTCCAGTTTTGTCTCTTCTAAAAGGCTGCACTTTCTGAAGTTCACAGCACGTTTGTGCAGACAGTGTGTGCTACTGGCAGTGATAACACCTGATGTTTGCAGTTACTGCCTGGGACTGGGATGCAGAAAGGCTCTGGCTGATACTTATTCCCGTAGTGACCAAGGCCACTGCTGGCTCTTGTGTGCCCCGCTGAGGGTGCTGGGAATTAATAGAGGTCACAGGAAAGTAAAAGTTTGCACCTCTGGGGAGTAATAGACAGGACAGGTGACCAACGAGAGTATTCCATCCCATATACGTCATATTTAGTATAAATTGAGTGATCACAAGAGTTTGTTCTCCTTTTCTGCCATGGCTGGTGTCCAGAGAGGACTCCATCTGACCTCCTGCTTTTGATCCAGATCCTGAGTTCCCAAATCCAGCTCCCTGTATCCAGCTCCCGCCGCCGCTGAGCCTGGGGCTTCCCCAGTGCCTCCTGCTCTGCAGCATCAGTGGGGATTGATATTGGGGGAGGGAGTCAGGTTTGATATTGGGCTACAATCTATAGTTGTATGTAGTTCTTTACTTTTATCATTCCACTATTATTTCTATTATTGTTTCATTAAAGCTATTCAAGTTTTTCTTCTCTAACCCGTAAGTCTCTCTGCCTCATTCCCTTTTTTCTTCCTGTTGAGGCGGGGGGAAGATGGGGTTAGAGAGCGTCTGTCCGCATTAGTGGCCGGCCCAGCCCTAACCCTTGACATGAAAAGCATGATGCAAGATGCCTCAGTTTGCCATGGCCACCTCTTCACCTGGTCAGGTAGGCAGGATCTCTCTCATGGGTGGAGATGAAAAAGGGCAAGATGAGTTCTGATGTGTCAAGAGCTGCTGATTTGAAAACTGTTTGGTCTTAATTTTGTGAAACACATTTCCATAGCAAAACAGTGGGTAACATAGATGTGTTTTTTTTCTGCTTGCTTTTGTTCTTTAAATAAATGAGGACTTAGTTATGGACAGAAAGGTAGATGAGAGGAAAAGAAGTGGTAGTTTATTTCTGAGAAGTGTTAGAGATGCTATGGAACTTTTTTTTTTTTTTTTTTGAGGGGAATAAATCTGTGAGCTGTTTATCATTGAGATATGGACAGAAATTCATTTATATACATTTGTGTCCAGCATTTTTTAATGTCAGCATAGCAAAAAATATTACACATCTATATGGAGACCCTCCTGTAGAAGAAGAGGGGTTGTGGAGTCTCCTTGTCTGGAGACTTTCAAAACCTGTCTGGATGTGTTCCTGTGTGACCTACTCTAGGTGATCCTGCTCTGGCAGGACTAGATGATCTTTTGAAGTGCCTTCCAATCCCTAACTCTCTGTTTGTGCAAGAGAAATGGATTTTAAAGACAGAAATAACTTACATCTGTACGTGCTACAGGTGGCCTGGCTCCTCGTGGAGTGACTCGAATTAGCAACAGGTGTCTGCTCTTGTTGGAAATAAGATGCTGCACAAGATGGATCCTTGGTCAGTGCCCATATAATTGTTTCTATCTTTTTATATTCCTCTTTAGGAAGACTTGGAGTGCCACTCTACCTGCAAGTGCGGTGTCTGAATGATAATTGGCTGCTTGGGAATTTTTGCTTTATGAGACTTTCCTAGGCCTAGAAAGGCAATGTAGCAAACCAGTCTCCATTTCCGTTGCTTTCTAAGGCCAGGCTCACAGGAATATGCAGACCATCTTGATCAGTGAGAAGTTATGGTACTAGCAACCCTAGATCTGATCTTTCTTTTTCCTCAGCTGTTTGGATCAGACCCATTTCTGGCAGGGAATTCAAGGTGGGGAATGCAGAAGAGTCACCTTGCTCAAGGACATCTGAACCAGAAGGCTGTGCAGCCATTCAAAGGGAC
>NW_009732720.1:0-1277 GCF_000703405.1 Apaloderma vittatum | reverse complement strand
GGTTTCAACTTCCCTTATTCTTATACAGAACATTCACAGAGTTTTGAGCACATAAAAGCATATAAAAGTCTGGAAAGTGAAGTACAGGCACAGTCTGTACCATATAATATGTTTCTTTTATTCATTAAAGGAATGAAGTCTTGTCTGTGCCATTTATAACTTTATTTAAGAATGTGCATCTGATGCTTTTGAGAAGAATATGCAAATGATGGCTTCTTTACAGGTTCAGTATTAAGTAAATACAGACTGCTACAGCGTCATCCTATTCGAAGCTGCTGAAAGGAACTAATCAAATAATCTATAAATATCTTCTGCGTCCTTTTCCCTCTGAGAAGCAAGTTACTTTCTATAAAATTAATTTCCATATTGTGTGTACTAAGCAGAGCGAGTGACAACTCTCCTTTCAAATGCCTCGTATATGGCGGAGAAATAGTTGCATTATAAATCTTTGCATTCTCTGGCTAACAATTTTTTTGCATTATTTTAAATTAACACGATTATAAATTTATAAATAGTGAGGTGAGTGGCCTTCCAATAAATCAGTTCTTGATCATAACAATGAAGTATTCTGCTTCTTATCCTAGTGGACAACCTAGCATGAAGGGAGGTGAAAACCAGAAAAGTAACCAGTCTGTATAATTGACCCTACCATTCTTGTAAATTTCTTGATCTGTCTTTTGCAGAATGATATTCCTGAATACCCATGGCCGCAAGTCCTAAGAACTGGTAAGATTTAAAATATAACTGTCTTCAGCTCAGGAGGCAAACAGGACAACTTCCTTTCCTGTTTAGTTTTAGTTTCCTACAGATGTGTCTGTTACAGAACAATGAATCTGATACTGTGAGCTGACCAAGAGGTAGGAAAGAACAGGTCCATTTTTTAGATATTGTGCTTTCTACCCTGGATTTCTACATATTCTGAAAGTTTTCGTTTGATTTTGATAACTGAGAAGGTACATGAGTGCCTGGCTTTCTTCACAAATTATTTGAGTACTCTACTACATTTCCTATCATATATTGACTTTTTCATCAGTAAGAGCACTGATGGTACTCTCCTATTTTCACAAAAGTTTTAGCACTAAAGATATTTGAGTTATCTATTTCTCTTGTCAGATTTTTCTGAAACTGAGTAAAGCTTCAAGAACTGGTGTGTTTGGAGAAAGGCATTTTCACACATCATATAAACCTCAGTATCTTAGAAAATCACATTTAAATATTATTACAATGTGTCAGCTGTGGTTGGAGACAGAGAACAGGTCTAGTACATGACTGAAAAA
>NW_009732719.1:2915-8704 GCF_000703405.1 Apaloderma vittatum | reverse complement strand
AGCTCAACTAAAGCGAGCTGCGCCGAGCCGAGCTGAGCCGAACGGAGCGGGCGGCAGGTACCGAGACGGGGAGCGATGCCTGGGGCAGGGGCCAGGTCGTGGAGGGAGCTTGTGGGGAGCGAAGGAGACATCCCTCCGCCGGTGCGGAGCGGGCAGGGCTCAGCGCAAGGCGGGGCGCGCAGAGAAGCGCGCAGGAGACAGAACCTGCGCCCAGCGGGACAGGAACAGCGAGAAAGTCCTGGTGCTGCTGGCATCGCCTTTTACCTGGGAAGCAGCTCAGGATGCTCTGCTTCTTGTCCACTTAAGGGTTTTTAAAGCCATCACCTCCACATTTAGCCAAAGTGTCCGTTTTCAGATTTTTTTTTGTTTGTAGTTGGGTTTTTTGTGAGTCTTTGGTTTGTTTTTTGTTTGTTTGTTGGGTTTTTTTTCTTAAACAAGAGTTTAAATCGCTTTCAGGCTCTACACCTGATGTCTTTTGCGAGTGTTTGTGGTTTCGTGATCACATTTTCCTGCCTTTAAAAAAAGAGTTGTTTTCTCCCGTGCGCCTTTGTGCGACACACAGAAGAGGGAAAAATGAGAAAAACAATGAAAACCGGCTACAACCGAAGTGTTATTCAAGGCAGTAAACAAACTGGGGGAAATATAGAGGAAAATGTTTTCCCTTGTCCTTTCTGTGATGTTTTGTAGGTGTTTCTTGGTTACAGCAGTATGCATCAAGACATACAGGTCGAAGTCTAGTTTTAGTAGCAATGTTGTATCTCAGTAGCTGAGTGTATCATTTTTCGGATCAACCTTGTGATATTCTACAAACCGTGGAGTTTGTAGGTAAGTTTGAAAGCAGATTTGAGCAGTACAGAGAAATGAGCTGCCTCCATCCTTCCTCCACTGTGTAGTGTTGTGAGCTGCGTTTCCTTTTGAAGGAGGCGACTTGAAAACCCAGCCGGGCTGCTCAGTCTTGAGACCCGGGTTATGATCCCTGCATGCAAGTCGAATGCTAACGAAGGTAAACTCTTGGGTGCAATTGGATCTTTTTTAATTGTAATTACAATGCAACTGACTAACTGTTTGGCCATATTTTTCTCTAATCTCTGGTAGTGTGACACTTTGCAGGGGCAGAAAGCTTAGGACAAGCTCCTTTTTTTAATTTCCACCGCTGAAACAACAGTAGCAAAGAAAATTATTTCAGCAGCTGAAAGCCACTCAATTGAGTCATGCTAAGAGCAGATTATTTAGTAGGGTTACTAGGGCAGGAAGAGATAAAGTTTCACTGAACTTGCTATTGAAAAAAAAAATAAGCGGAGGGAGGAGGAGGGAGAAACAGAACTATTTGCGGTGAATAGGGCAATGCTCTAAATTTTGAATTTTTGAACAGTCAAATCCTTGAGGTCCTAGACCTATGCTTTTTATTATTTTTTTTAGTCCTTTTTTTTTTTCTTGAATAAAGACTTCACATCCCAGCTGAGGCCACCAGGCAATTCTGAGTTTTTGGGGAATGTGCTTTAGGAGCTGAGTGGAGGGACCAGCAAGGAGCACCTGTTCTGAGGTGGAGCCAGGCTGCATTTAGCTGGGGGTATCAGGTGGCCTCTTAAAACAGCTGCTTTCCTGGAGCTCACAGACCCTCTGAGATGCTGTTGGCTGAATGCCTGCCATCAGAGTTGAGTCTGGATCCCAGTGTGGGCTCTGGGTTTGTTGCCTCTGTCTCATTTTTGTTGTCTAGGCTAGACATGAGACTTTGGTGTCCACCAGCCTTCACTTGCCGACGCTCCTTGAGCTGTGCTGAAGCCCTCATTTTTCTTGCGTGACTTTTTGGGCAACCCCCATGGGGATGCATGATGAATGAAACGAGTAATGCTCAGCCCGTGCAGAGGTTTCTGACTTGAAAGACTCCCCGCTTTAAGATGATGCTGCAGTTGCACTGGCCTAGGCAATACAGAGAGTTCAGTGAGACTTTGCCTCCATTTCCACATGTTCTTTGGGATTTTTTGAAAGCCATATCGAAGATTCAGATCCCCCTCCTGAACCTCCACCCTGCACCTCAGCAGCCCTCTGTGCCTAGGCTGTTTTTATAATCACACTGCTACATGGGGTAAAACTTTTATGGTTTTTTTTTTTGGTTTGGTTTTTTTTTTAACACCAAGGAGCACTGTGAGCAGAGTGTTTTCACACTGCCAGGGTGGAGATAACTGTATTTTTTTTTCTGCCTCAAGTGTGCTTCCTTTCAAAGAAAGTCACTCAGTTGACTCTCAGAGCTTCTCACAGAAGCATTGTGTGCCTCACCACCACATCAGAGGTGGAGGGTCTCAAAGGAAAAGCTTAGAAGGAGGTACAAGGAAGGAGAGCCCCAGCAGCTGAACTTCCCAGCAGGACAAGTTTTTATTTTCTCTCCTTGGAATCTCTTCCAGGTTTATCTCTGTTTATCATCCTCATCCCATTTTGTTCTGAAGAACATAATGTAACCTCTGACCACTTTTTGGTTTCTTCTCTTATTTTCTGGGTTTAATGGCAAAGAGCTCTGCAGCTGTCTAGGAAGGAGGTGAAGTACAAACCAACTTCCAGGGCTTTGTCAGGAGAGCTGCTCTGCAGCAGCTGCTCCTGGCTATTCACGTATACATTGGTGGTTCTAAATTAAAACACATGGTTGCAAATTCTGCTGTTGCTTCCCATTTTGCTGAAGCTGGGATTTGTGGAAGCAGAGTGCTGCTCTTTGCCTGAGCTTTGAAAAAGTGATTCACAAAAGAGAAAAGGAAGAGAAACTCAGTACAGTAGTACGAACATCCAAAACCTGTGTATGTGAAATCATCTATGGGACTAATCAGAACTTTGATCCTGTAACTGCAGGTATCTACACCTTAGCGTGTATGCACATTTCCCTCGTAGGGTTACTCACATGTTATCTTCTTGTTCTCACACCAGAATCATGTTCGTGATTGACATTAGAAGGCAGTATGTGTTAGCCTGTGAGCTCCCTGTGACAGTTAGTTTCCATTCTGTGGTGGTGTTCTCTGCCTACACTTGCATCCTAACCAGAGCATCTGACTCCTGGTTCTAGACCTGGCTGGAAGGAAAACACTGGCAGAGGCAGCATAAACTGTAAATCTTTCTCTGTAGGCAGCCTCAATGTGCTTTTTGTATCATTGCTTCTTTGTGTTAATTTGGGAATTTATTAGGCCTGATGGAGATTCTTTATTTGCCATCACCAACCAGATTGCATCCAGTAGCAGAGGTAGCGTTTACTAACTTTGATGATAGGGCAAGGGACAATGGTTTTAAACTGGAGCAGGGTAGATTTAGATTAGACATTAGGAGGAAGTTTTTTAGTATGAGGGTAGTGAGATGCTGGAACAGGTTGCCCCATGGGGTTGTAGATGCGCCCTCCCTGCAACTGTTTAAGGCCAGGTCAGACAAGACTTTGGGCAGCCTGGTCTAGTGGGGCCCATGGCAGAGAAGGTTGGAATGAGATTATCTTTAAGGTCCCTTTCAACTCAAACCATTCTATGACATGATGTGTGTGGGATGAACCCAGATTGCTTCTCAAATTAGGCACAGCTGTTTTAACAAGAGATAATTTCTCTGGTACACTTCGTGTCTTGTAGCAGTAACATTGCTTTGGAGCAGCTTGCTGGGACAGAATTGTGCCATCTCATTTGGGGTTATTTTTAGTTCCACCTCAGTGTAACAATACTTGCCTGCATTTGCTCCTCTGGGGCAGAACTGGTGAGCGTAAGAAGCGTGCGGTTGTATAGGATGTACTCAAGGCAGGTTGAAAAGAAAATGGTGCAACTGCCTCGTAACCGTGCCTTGTCTTTCTCACCACAGTGCCATGTGTGTGGTGCGGATGTAGGGTTCAGTTATCTCTCAGGTGAATCTTCTGATATTTTTCGGATCCGCAAAGAACCCTGAGATTTACAGATTATAAGCTCTACACAGAATTTTTCTGGGTTTTGTGAGTGGTCATTTCCACATCACAATCAACATGTTTTGGGCTGGATTTCTTCTCAGTAACCAACTGTCTCAATTATTATGTCTTTTATTTTGCTTAGTGTTTATTCCAAAGATGTGTATCCCTTTTTCTTTACCAGAGTCAAGTACAAAAATCCTACTTATCTCCAGAACATACGACAATATAGTAGGAGGATATGCATAGTAAATACAAACCCCAAAAGAGAAAAAGTCGCAGTTGATGTATGAGTGAAAAGAGGGACATTATGAAACTTGTGGCCATCGGTGTGTCATATTCAGTCTAATTCCGTTCTTTCTGTGACTTCTGTTGTATCTACTGAACTTGCCATTTCATTAGGGAAGTGAAGAGATTCTTAATGCTGAGACTGTTTCAGAGCATCCTTACCCTGCAAAGTTAATGGGGAGAAAAAGGCTGGTAGGTACAGCTTATTACATGAGCCGTTTGTGCTGTGTCCTCTGCAAGGCTTTCCCTGCACAGCCAAATGTTTTAAACAACACTTGACTGACTGCCACTTTGTCATTAAGCTGCTGAAGAACTTGACTTGCATGTCATTCTGGAGCTGGCTATAAAACGGGGGTAAAACTTTCACCCTTTGCACAGAGGTTATGGAGAAAGTAGAATCAAAGAATCATAAAACCACTTGGGTGGAAAAGACTGTGAAGATCATCGAGTCCATCACTAAACCATGTCACTAAGCACGATGTGTATACGTTTTTTAAATACCTCCAGAGACGCTGGTACTCACTTGCCTGAGCAGCCTGTTCCAATGCTTGACAACCCTTCTGGGGAAGAAATTTTTCCTAATATCCAATCTAAACCTTGCCTGGTGCAACTTGGGGACATTTTCTCTTGTCCTGTCACTTGTCCCTTGGGAGAAGAGACCAACCCCACCTTACTACAATGTTCTTTCAGGTAGTCGTAGAGAGCAATGTCTCCTCTCAGCATCTTTTTCTCCAGGCTAGGCTCAACAACCCCAGCTCCCTCAGCTTCTCCTCATAAGATTTGTTCTTCAGACCCCTTGTCAGCTTCATTGCCCTTCTCTGGACATGCTCCAGCACCTTGATGTCTTTCCTGTCATGAGGGGCTCAAAACTGAACACAGGATTTGAGGCAAGGCCGGTTGAGTCCAAGGGGACAATCCCTGCCCTGGTCCTGCTACCCACACAACTCCTGATACAGGCCAGGACACCCTTGGCCTTCTTGGCCACCTGGGCACACCACTGGCTCATCTTCAGCCTCTGTTGATGAGCACTCCAAGGTCTTTCTCTGCCTGGCAGCTCTCCAGCCACTCCTCCCCAAGCCTGTAGCGCTGCTGGGAGTTGTCATGACCCAAGGGCAGGACCTAGCACTTGGCCTTGTTGAACCTCCTACAACCAGCTTTGGCCCATCCATCCAGCCTGTCCAGGTCCCTCTGTAGAGCCTTCCCCATCCTCAAGTGGTTCAGCACTCCCACCCAGCTTCACATCACAAGCTTACTGAGGGTGCACTCAGTCCCCTTTGAACTGCCTGGGAGGTGCTTGCAGACAAAAAGAGGCATCTGAGCCAGCAGAACAGTGTGAAAAAACAGGACATGAACTTCACTGAGCAGTGCTACTGGGGCTGTATGTCAACTTGGAACGAAACAGAAAACAGAACAAATTATTTTGCCCCATTCTGTAGCCCAAGGCCAAGGCACTCTTGTCCTTCCATCAGATGATGACATCACTTCTCCAGGAGCAGAAGGGACATTATGGAGAAACTCTGTCTTTCATGGCATCATTTTTTGATTTGCGTCTCATAAAAAATGTCTGATGAATATCTGAGTTTAGAAAAAGAAAAATACCCTGCAT
>NW_009732719.1:0-2884 GCF_000703405.1 Apaloderma vittatum | reverse complement strand
TTCCTGCTGGTTACAAACTAGGAAAAAACAAACAAACAAACAGAAAAAGCAGTTATAAGAAGTCTTTTTTTTCTATGAGAAATATGTACCAGTTTATGAAAGTATTGCTGCATTGAAATTATCTCTTAGCACAGACAAGACATCTACAATGATGAAAAATTCAGACAGTTTTCATCCAGTATTACCAGACCATGAACAGTTAAAGGAAAGAATTTGACATCAAAGAGAAAAGCCTATAGGAGATGGTTAAAACATTTTGCATGATATGTAAAGGAATTTAAAAGTGGCAATAAAAACCTTTCTGTACTTAGCACATATAATTATCAGCAAATGTGACATAGAAGGACTGTGTCCATAATTATGACAGTCCTGACCAGGAGCTGAGGATAAGATAGTGCATGAACGCATACAAAAAGTTAATCCTAAGGTGTTTACAATGTACATAAGAATGTGTTATAGCAAAGGTAGCAAAATCATGGCACATAGGGAAGTAGAAATGGTGAAAGAAGGAGACAGTTTCCATTAGACTTTGTGATTGGTTGGCTGAATAAAAACATTTCAGACTTCTCATCTCAGTTTCCTAGAGCGAAAAACATAGCTTTTTGTCAGAATTTTTCTTTTTTTAAAAAATTTGAAAAAGTAGTTCTCTATCAAATATCTTTGACAGAATTTTCTCTGACAACAAAAAACACTGGCTCACCACTTGCTGCTCATGGAGCGTTTTATCATTTAGGAGGGCAGGAAAATTGTGCTTGACACTGATTTGAAATGGTCATTCCAGTCAGGCAGTAACATGGGAGAAGTAGATCACTGAGTGGAGGAGGTAGGGTAGACCTCAGATGCATCATGACAGCGATTTGGGGCAGGAAAAACCCTGTGTAGACAGACAGGCTGAGGAGAAGGCGCTGAATACAATGAGTTGGGTAGAAGACAGGTAGGTATATGGTGAGAGATGGGTGTGAGTACATTCGTCCCTACTGCAGAAGGGTAAAGGTTTAAGTTAGAGATTCACTGTATTTACGTCTAACATGTTGTACAGAAGCACTCTTCAGTTCTCTTGAACATTTAGTTCTTTCCTTGACTTCATTAGCATCATTCCTGAGCATGGAGATCCGTGCTTACGCTCCTCACCAGAATAGCTAAGACAGGAGGATCCTTGTTCCTTCATCCTTGTAAGAAAGAAAGAGATACCTTCAGAAAATGTGCCTGGGATGGAACAAGCTAATTACCTCCTGTTAGGTGATATCTGAAGTATAAGACCTTTCTGCCTGTTGCTTCTTTATGGAAAGGAGGCCTTCTGGGATAGCCCCAGAACCAAAGCAGACCCACGAGGACTCTGCAATTATGCAAGTGTGCCTTTTCCTCAAACTCCCACCTTAAGGGCAATATGGAGCCACAGTTTACTTTCAGGGTGGAAGATGAGGTCTCTAGAGATCCAGATGAACTTAGTGAATACAAATGTTGATCATATGTAGTGCAAACCAAGTCTCAGTCCAAACTAAAGTAATGGTTTCTGGTCACGTTCTCAGTGCTATTTCTTCTTCTTGCTGACACATCTTTAGTGTTAAGCAAGGAGTTGGGACCTGCTGCCCATTCTTTCCTCCTGGGCAGGACAGAGCCCCACCTCCTGATAGCTGGTGTGAGCGACTGGGTGTGCTCCTGAGAGCAACCGTGTCCCCTTCCTTACTGTGTGTCTGGACCTACCGGCTATGCTAATAAAATAACAGGGCTGAGCACTGTGCTGCAGTCAGCAAGACCAGTTAACTATCAGCACAGTCCTAGGTCTGGCTGTGACCTGTTTGAGCAGCTTTCTGGCGTAGAATCATAGAATGGTTTGGTTTGGAAAGTACCTTTAAAGGCCATCTAGCCCAACTCCTCTGCAGTGAGCAGGGACATCTTCAACTAGATCAGGGTGCTCAGAGCCCCGTCCAGCCTGACCCTGAATGTTTCTGGGGATGAGGCTTCTACCGCCTCTCTGTGCAACCTGTTCTAGTTTTGCACCATCCTCATTGTAAAAAAAAAAATTGTTCCTTATATCTAGTGTAGATCAACCATCTTTTAGTTTGAAACCTTGTCCTATCACAACATACCCTGCTAAAAAAACTGTCCTTGTCTTTTTCATAGGCCCTCTTGAAGTGCTGAAAGGCTGCAATAAGGTGTCCCTGGAGCCCTCTCTTCTCCAAGCTGAACAGCCCCAACTCTCTCAGCATTTCCTCATAGCAGAGGTGTTCTAGCTCTCTCATCATTTTGGTGGCCCTCCTCTAGACCTATTCTAACAGGTCCATGTCCTTCCTGTGCTGAGAAAGGTACTCTTTGACTGATAGCATATAATAGGGACTGTTCACTGTAGAAAGGATGAATGAGGATAATTAAAGGAAGGGAGGTATACCTAAAGGATGGATGTGTTTTTGCTCTTGGGAGTAGAGAAGGTATCTTGCTTGTTGATGATGTCTCTAGGCATATCAAGGAGAAGAGGGTCATTAGGAGCAGTCAGCATGGTTTTGCCAAGGGGAAGTCATGCTTGACCAACCTGATAGCCTTTTATGGAGACACAACCAGGTGGATGGATGGTGGCCATGCAGTGGATGTGGTCTATCTGGATATCAGCAAGGCATTTGACACCATCTCCCACAGCATCCTCATAGGTAAACAGAGGAAGTGTGGTCTGGATGACCAAGTAGTGAGGTAGGTTGTGAACTGGTTGAAGGGAAGAAGTCAGAGAGTTGTGGTCAATGGGGCAGAGTCCAGTTGGAGGCCTGTGTCTAGTGGGGTCCCTCAGGGGTCAGTGCTGGGGCCGTTGCTGTTCAATATATTCATCAATGACCTAGATGAGGGAACAGAGAGCACCGTCAGCCCCAGCAGGCTGTGCAGCCATTCAGAGAGA
>NW_009732718.1:0-17254 GCF_000703405.1 Apaloderma vittatum | reverse complement strand
CAGCGGAACGTGGCCGGCTCCTGACCGAGTCCAGGTCTTTCCATACTCAGCCTATTCTTCCAGCTCCTCAGGATGGGCACGCCCGATGAACCGTCCTGCTCTTTAAGCAAGCGAGCGACCGAGCGCCGAGGGCCCTGCCCGGGGCGGCCGAGGGAAAGGAGCCTCGTCCAGCGACCCTGTAGGGCTGCCCTGGGGAAACTCCGGTTCCACCCTCGGGTCTGGCTGTCGCGGGGGCTCGAGCACCAACCAAGACTGCACAGCCCAGCACATAAAGGTGAGGGGAAAAAATAGTAATAAAAAGCACAAAGGGGTACATTCTTTGTTACCCCTCAGAGCCGATGAGCTGAACCCCTGAAGCCTGTGAAGTGATTGGAATCACTGGCACGATGCGCAGCAAGAGGAGTTACCAACACGCTGAAGCTAATGAGGGCAATTACATTTTTCCAGGGAAACGTAAGTGAAGAGCAAAGGATTGAAGATTCCCTCTTCCCATCCTCTCTGTGTTGCACAAAGAGTCCAGGTATTTCCCCACAAGTTAGACTCTGCAGCAGCAAGCTCCTGTACCCCGCAACATATCCCACAGGATGGTTTGACACAGTTTCCCATACCCCATGTCGGACACAACCGAGAGGAAGGTTTGATGACTTTTCAGACTTTCATTACAGAACAGGGTGACTTTTTAAAAAAAAAAAAAAAAAAACAGAAAGTGAAAATTAGTGAAAGGAGAAAATTAATCCAAGAAGAAAATTAGCGAAAGGAGAAAATTAATCCAAGAAGGAAACACATGTTGGTTTCAGGCTTCTGAGGAATCATTATAAACAGGGATCAAAAGTAACATACAAGCTACACAAATTTTGATTCCATCTATTTTAAAGGGGTCTTAACGGAAAAACACTGTTAACATAAATCAGTCTCCTAAAAGGAAAAAAATAAAAAAGCAGCAAGAGAATCCAGTACCTGTTAAGAATGTATGAACTCAGGCAGAGTTTTTCTTTCTAGTATCTTCACCCCTTATGGTCTCTGTCATGCCAAAACACCTAGAAGCATCGCACTTGCATCAGTGGGTTTGCTCTGTGTCAAACCACGCGCTAAGAAGGGCAGTTGGCAGCCCTGCGCTGCCACGCACCATGGACCGGAGCCTTCCCGCATCCCACGGATTCAGCCCAGAAATTCTGCTTTGATAGTCTGCTCCCAGGCGCTTTTGAAACACACGCTCAGCACATAGAGGTCAGAAGTAAGCAGAAGTTGGTTTCCAGCTGAGAACAAGCAAAAAAAAAAAAGGGAAAAACGGAGGAGAATTAAGAGAACTTTCAGCGTCAAAAGGAAAGGTGTATTTTGTTATTTTTCCCTTGCAAAGGCCTATTTACGAGGAGTCAGTATTCACCACAGCGTTTTCCTCACAGTTAAACTTGGTGCATACATAAGGAAAAAGATTTTTACGATTTGCTCTGTGGTCCCCTTACTTTCTGATCAAAGAATCCTTTACAAACACTGGGACCTTCTTTGGGGCCACAGACAACGTCCTGTCAGGGAGCTAAGCTGACGGCATGCAAGCTGAAAGGAAATCTGCTGATGCAGCATGAGCCCAGTTCCTTGGGATCAAATAACTGAATTTGATGCGAGCTACTCTTCAAATATTTTCCTGAAGATTTTTGTTCCTAACAAGCACAGTCTCCTGCCAGCTTCTCTTTTCCAGGTCTCACAGGACGGTGTCTGGGAGGACCAACCATCCATAGCAATGCTCCTTGGGAAGGTCCCCCTGGGCCACGCAGGGCAACGGAAAGTGTTCCCATCCCGTATCAACGGAGCAGCACTCAGGTTACAGAATCACAGAATCAGAGAATGTTCGGGGTTGGAAGGGACCTCTGAAGATCATCCAGTCCAACCTTCATCCCAGCACACCCAACCCCTACACCACAGCCTCAAGTGCTAGATCTACTTTTTTTTTTAAACACCTCCAGGGTTGGTGACTCCACCACCTCCCTGGGCAGCCTGTTCCAGTGCCTCACCGCTCGTTCAGGAAAGAACTTCCTCCAAATATCCAATCTAAACTTACCCTGACGTAACTTGAGGCCATTTCCCCTTGTCCTGTCATTAGTAATTAGAGAGAAGAGACCAGGTTGGAGAGGTCCTTACAATTATATTTACAATATCCGTCTAAAGTGCCATTTGCATGAACCGCCAAGATTAGCCACGGTGCTACAACCACCACCAGTCACCGCAAAGCAGCCCAAGATTTCTCTGGAAGTACAACGTCCTCCTCTCCTGTTCGCAAAACAGCACAAACAACTCCGTTACAGGCTTCTAACTTACCATGCAGAATCAACTCTCTATTCTGAGCTATTTTACTCACATTGCAGTAATTTCATAGCGCATTTTCACGTGAAACACTGCAGTATGCTTTTGGGAAGAAGATGCACAAAGAAATTAGTATCCAGAGCTAATTTTTCAAGTAACGGTCATACCCGCGACTCTCAAACCTGTAGCACTGTGTTGGCTTTCCATACTGAGACATTGACAAGTACCATCAAAACAGTGTGCGACAGCCTTATTGAGAAATCGCTTGCGCTTGCCAGATATTGTCATCTTGGATTAGGGCTGTATTTGGAAAGCAAAAAGCCTTAAGGCTACGCCGGACCTCTGACAGGGAACTGGAAAGAAACCCTTTGAGGATGGCTGGTGCGTTTGTTCCTTACTGACCTGTGCACCACCCCAAGAGAATTCTGTGCATTCAGTCAAACCCTTCAGTGAAACACAAACGCCTCTCCCTCCCATTACATATTTTAAAAAGCAAAATAGGAATATGAGGCTTTGAAATTTAGCACTTAAGCAATTTCTGGCCAACAGCAAGGAAGAATAGAACTGCCCCAAACATCTTGCAGTGGCTCGTAGTGAGATTTATCTTCTGGCCACAACGCAACAGGGCTCTCTGCAGGATACCGGCCCACTATAACAGGCCTCTGCCTTTTCTCTTCTTTTAATCCTCTTTTTTCTGTCTCCAGCAAAACCAAAGTTTCCCCAGTTCCATCCGAAACTGGATGAACACCATTTGCCATTAGCAGTCGTACGTGCATGAGCCACTTCCTCCTTCAGATTTTGTGTCAGGCAAGCACTTAGCCCTCGTATACCCACTTGGGCTCAGCAAAACTTCCAGGCACGCTTAGGTTTAATCACGTGTCTTCAACAGAACTTAAGCATCACTATAAATGACCTGCCCTTTGCAAAGGTCTCACATGCCTCTTTCAGGAGGTGCAACGTTGCAACTCTTGGTTCTGGTGCTGACTTAGGACTAGAAAGACTCACTATCGATTCCCTCTCGTGCCACAATGTTCCTGCGTGGTTCAGTGCGAGCACCCTGGCCTCCTGCTCGCACGAAAAAACTGTCCCACCTTGTGAGGTGTGGCACTCTCACACAGCTGGGCAAGGGTCTCCAATAAAGGCCACCCGCTGCTGCTCTGAGCATTGCTCTGCCATCAAAGGCTCAGTGTTAGTCTTCCCGTGCAACGTCAATGAAAACAGTACCTGGGAGCCACGCCAGAGGAAAAGAAAACAACCACGTTGAAATAAAATCCATCTGCACTGCACTTAACTGCTACAGAGAAGTAGGACGTGGGTGGAAAGCAGGTGAAGAGCCTGAGCGCAGGCACCAGGTCAGGAGTCCTCCCTGCACCACTGTCCCTCCTGTAGCAACACAACACAAGCGTGCCTGCGATTTACCCGCTGGATCCCCGCAAGCGCTCTCACACGTCAGACAGATCTCTGCGCTAGCCTGATGTTTCCGCAGCCTGACAGGATGTGGTCACTTGAAGGCAGCCAAAAGTCTGCACCTCCACCCTCCTCCCTGCTCCAGCTCTGCCTTCGCAGCTGAGCAGCAGGGGCAGGGGCAGGGCTCAGCTCCAGTTTGCTCTCCAAAATCAGGGCTCCTGCTGCATATAAGCAGGATGATCACTCGGGGATGGAGGCGGCAATCGTTCCTTGGCGTGCGCTTGGCTCCTGCCTCGGGAAGAAAGCTAAAGCAAACACAGTCAGTGTATTCCTTAGCGGGGCGTGTTTGCCGCTGTTGAGCACAGATGAAAGACAGGGCTGATGGCAGAAGATACATTTGTTATTTCTAACCTTTTCGGATGACTTTAGGTACCTGGCATGCTCTGCTCCATACCTGTTGCCTGTGCTCTAAGAGCAGCTCACAAACATCCTGCTGTGCTTCCTTCCCCCTTACAGACTCGGTGGGACTCACATTAGAGTCAAGTATGGGCATCATTATGAGGCTGCAGTGGTGTAAGCAAGCAAAACCGCACCGAGCTGCCGGAATCTCAAACAAAGGGGCAAACACAGGCCACAGCAGGAAACCAGGCAAGGAAAACGCCAGAGATGGTAACGAATTATTGCTGTCACCTCTCCGCCTCCTGCACTGCTGGAGCACACAGGGTGATGGGGGGCAGCGGGGGGGTGCTCTCTCAAAAAGTCTTCCCCCTCCCACTTTAGTATGATTTATTTCCACAGTGGAATTTATTTACTTATTTTTTTTTCCCCAAGGCAGATTCTTTTTATCTCATTAAAAGTTATTTTTCATCCTAGATCTATTTGTTTAATATTTTACATGGCAAGGGGGTGGAAATCAAACAAAATGAATCAATCCAGTGATAAGGACAGAGAGGGAAGCAGACCTCAGCAGCACCTCCTCTTATCCAGACACAGGCCTCCTCATTTCAAATACTTTTTGATTAGACTTCTGCAGCCACAGGGTTAACTCACAGAGAGGCCTAGACACCTGATACAATTGGAAACTGTGAACTGGAAGCCGAAATTGTAACTGCTGCAGCCTTCTACGGGTTAACCAAAAAGGAATAAACGCTCCTGCATATATTAAGGTGTTTTACAGGTGGTCTTAGCCAGCATCTCTCCTGCAGATGTCCAAGCAACTAGTACTAGGTATTGAAAACAGGGAGGGAATTAAGGCAGGTGACAACTAGACAGGGTAAGCTGGGTCAAGTCCCTTCTGGTTAGACCAGTCTCGAAATGCATCTCTGCAAAAGAGGAAGCACCAGGCTCACTTGAGCTCTGAAAGCAAAAGCAATGCGTTAGCGGCCTGTGCAAATACGTATCTATCTTTACCATCTCTGACAAGAGACTGCAACAAAATTTCCAGCAATTTGTCACAAGATCTGTTTGGAGTTTTCATTTTTACTTCCTGCCCTTCTTTCCTGGAAAATTCTAAGTGATCTGACTCTGCTTTAAGTTTTCCAACAGACAAAAGAAAAAAAAATCCTCCTTCAAAACAACACACATATCAAGAAAAAAAACCCCACATTGCATATTTAAGCACACTCCAGAGTTGCTGGCCTGGCTGTGGAGTCTAGACTGTGCTAAACCAGACACTCTATGCCAACAGATGCTAAGGTACTAGGGTTTAAAAGAAAAAAAAAGAAAAGAAGAAAAAGAAATTGGGAGGGGGGGAGGAGGAAAAGAAAAAAAAAAAGGATGAGCAAAATCATGTTTGGGAGAGGGAAGTTCGGTATTTAAATTTTCCATTCTCAAGCCTATTCCATTTATGGCTATATACAGTATCTTAAATCTCCTCTATCATTGATCTTAAGTCTCCCGTGTTGTTAATCTTCTAGGAGAAACGTGGAGAGAAAATATAAGAAAATTATATTTAAGGCTTCCTTGTGCATCGTGTAAATGTGTGTATGAGTTTAAAGTATTCCAGTCCTACCCACCTTCCCCTCGCACCCCCAACTCAGGACAACAGTCTTTGGACTGTCTTCCAATATTCATGGTCTGAAGTGATTCACCAGCTTTGAAATGTTCTTTTTGAATCCAAAGCCTCATTTTCCACCAACTTCCATTTCAAAGTATGCCTGATCTTTAAAGAATTCTGTAAACGGTCTCCAGGGTGTAGGATTCCTGTTACATGAAAACAACCTGTGTACCTGCCCCCCTCTCCTCAAGTGCAACATCAGGTAATTGTCTAAGTTGTATTTATCTAACGAGTGATACTCATTAGAAAGTTTTCACTGATAGTTCAGACACTACACCAGCCTCTCCTTATACACTCACTTCACCTAAATAACCTGCAGCAGTTAGTTATTTGTAATCCTTAGCTTTGAAGTCTGTTTTTTACTTTCATCCTTAAGATCAATTTCACCAAACTTTCACACTAATATAAAACACCGAATTTCAATCTTAGTTGCATCAGGACTTCATCATTATTTTTAAATAAGATTTCACGTCTTTGGTTTCTTCACTTCTCAGTACCTGCAAAATCTTCTGCCTGGTACGATGAACAGCCGATGGGACACCAGTGCGTGCATGCCAGTAATGTTGAAATCTATCAGCCGAAACAGAACAATTTTGGAAAGAAACAACCCAGTCAGTTGTTCCAAAGTTGCAGTCTCGAAAGTGAGAAGCACTGCATGAGCTACACTAGGTAGAAAACCATGTCAATCCATTCTTGGTGTGCAGAGAGGAAGAAAGGACCTCTGCCAGGACCTACCGAGTCCAACACCAGCTCTAGGACCCACGTAAGATTTGGGACTCCTCTGCTAGCAAATTCCTTCTCCAAACTCAACTGTATTTTTCGTGGTGCCCAAAAGCCAGCAAGAGATTTCATTTTTCAAGCCACACAAAGAAAGAAATCCCAACCCTGAAGTTGCACACAATTAGAAGGGGTGGGGAAGCACCGAGCGACTTAACAGCCAGTTGCCACCAAGGAGGAAGCAGCACCACGGTACTTTTCTCTCTGATGTTAGGGTTTAGCTCATAACCCAAAGGGAGGTTTTTTCCCTTACGTAAGAGAAGTTATGTGGCCAAGAGCTCTGTGGGGAAAAATGACGTGACAGAGGGCGTCAGTGATGTTTTTGGAGGAATGCTGGAAGTCTGGATTAAGTTCAGATCTGCTGGGTGAAAGCTAATGGAAACAAACCAGCCTACGAGACTGTGGTCTGTGGTGCTTTATGCTTAAACACAAAACATGCTTCATGATACTTATTTATTCCCCTTCAAAGAGGGAACACTAGACTAGAACTCTGCAGAATGAAGGTCTGTGAAGCAAACCAATTAAAATACCTGGAAAGAAACCAATTACAATACCTGGAATTTATGATTTCTTTTCAGAACAAATCTTCTGGGAACAAAGGGTGCATATGTTATGGTACCCACTTACCTCAAGCTAGCTGGATGATCATGGGCCATGCTAAAACTGATAGACATCCAAATTCTTCCTAGAAAACAAATCAGAAATAGCCTTTCGCTACAGCAATAGTTTGAAACAGCAGAAAGGCAATAGTAACAGTCACAGGCTAGAAGCTTATCTGTGAACCGACGAGGGTGATGGGCTCGGCTCCACGTGTCTACAAAAGGCAGAAAGCCAGAGGAAGAGCCAGCCCAGCTCTGAAAATAAGCAGAAACACCAAGCTCTTCGGGGCACGGAATCAATGGGAGGGGCAGACTTGGAAAGAGTTTGTTCTGCATTCAGAAATGAAATTATCTACACACTCCTGTAAATTTAAAACAAGATCGTGTGTCACATCTGATTCACAGGAGTTTCTTTTTCTTCTGTCAGAAAACAATTTCACCAACCCCAAATTTCATCCTGCCACTCACGCAACAGAAAGGGAGCAGTGTTTTGCTTCTAATGTTTCTAGTGCCTGGTCCAACTGCAGTTTGTGCCCCAATACTTGGCCAATTGTACCAGCCGCTACGCAGGCTGAAGAGGACAAAGGTCTCCTCTGAAGAGCACAAACCTTTGGAACATGAGGAACCAGGGAAATCCAGCAGCACAGTTACCTTAGTTGAATTTTATTAAATTTACCTTACGTGCTTCCTCACTGCTGTAGAGACTTGTGTTTATGGACAGCATTCATTCTGAAGTGGCGGGTGGTGGTTCTCCAGATTATACATTCTGAGACGTTTTATTCCTCATCTTTGCTACTTCCTTGCTAAAAAGTGGGATTTGACTTTTTACAACAGTTTACACTGTAAGCCTGAGGGAAGAAAAAAATCCATTTTTCTTTCTGTGCCTTGGTTAAAGAAGGAAATAAGTAACATGAGCCATGAAAGGACTTTGATCCAGAACTAGGGAATGTAAATGCTTTACAGATGCCAAATAAGGATGTTTCCAAAGAAAAAGAAAACAAAGCATTCTCTTCCCCAGCCCCTTTTCATTTCCAAACAAGGTAATGGAAGGAGAATTTTGTAAGGTTATGATGGAAGTTCCATTACTTTAAGAGGTAGTTCTGCTTTTAATAATTACATACATTCATCAGAATAAACCACCGATTGTTTTGACAGGGGCTTATTGTGCTCCCGGGTAGAAAAAATGAAAAAGTTTTTCTTTAGATCAGGAGCGTTTCCTAAAGCCCTGCAGCAACTGCAGGGAAACAGGACAGAGAGGTAGAAATCCGTCCTTAGCTGCAATGACATTGGTGAAATTATAAATTGGCTGCACAAGGTGCCCAAGGGAAGTCCTCAGCACACACTGCCACAGCTGGTGCAGCCCATGCAGAAAGCGCCCCGAACAGGAAGATCTTGTGGTTGACCAGTTTTATTTGTAATGGATTTTCAGATAGCGCATGAACTTCCTCTGACTTACAAACATCAACATCAGTTCATCTTGCATGTTCTTTACCAAAACCCAGCCTCTGTGGGTAAGAACCACTGAGAGGCTTCAATAAACAAATGAAAAATATCCAAGAGACTGAAACAGGAGCCGTTTCCAACTAAACCCTGCTCGTCCTGTAAGAAAGGAGGAACCCGCCCTCTATTTTTCTAAGTCGGAACAAGGTATCTGAAAGTCATGACTCCAAGACTAACTCTGTTGCAGCGTATTCAAATCCCTTCTAAATGGGTTTGTTTTTCACTGTAGAAGCCTTTTAGAGCTCACACAACATCTGTTCACACAATATCTGCTATATGTCTTTTAAAAAATAACGAGAAGTACCATTTACATATGCAGAACAGTTAAAGCTCTTTTTGGCATTGTATGTCCTTAAACACGCGTTTTGCACAATATTTTGACTTGGCAATGGATGGAATAAATAATGCTCGGTGCACATGCCTGGTGCTGAGATAAAAATCTATGGATTCAGCCCATACGGATAGGCCCTGCACTTGCACGATGCCTCAAGGATGTTTGTAGGATTCTGCATGAGTGCAGATGTCTTCCCTGATCCTCTTGTAAGATTGGAAGACTGGGTCAATGGCTGCGCTCCAAATAATGTCACTATTAACATCTCCAGACATAATCACAGATACAGCTACAAGAATAAAGCGGGTGAGAAATGAGCTTCTAAGCTTATGGTGCAGCTGCCTTACTCCCCTCTAATTCCCTAAATCCCAGAGCGCAGTGGGGATGAAAAAACACCTTCCAGTGTTCAGGTATGGGAGACGAATGCTGGAGTTCAGAAATGTCAGACCTACGTCTTTGGGCAATGGCGAGGTGAGAGCTCGTTCCGTTACCTCTCAAAACAAAACGAGCTGAGTGTACCGGGACATAACTTTTTTGATTGTTGACTTCATATTTAAAACAAATTTACGCTTGTTTACTAGCACTACAATTTAATAACACATCATCTCAACTCTGCTGCCCAGCCACAACAGAAGTAACTAGTACTTAGAATAAATAACATGTTACAAATCACACCGCAATCACACAGCACTTCCTGGCAGGTTCTGGGGTTCCTTTATCACAGGAAATAGCACCTTCCAGCACGGCATTTCAGCGATTCCATGACTTTCAGTGTTGACTACGCAGGAAAGCAATTTTTCAAGCAGTACGCTACGGGTTCTAACCCCCTTATGTGGAAGCAGGGAGCAGGATGCAGTGAGAGAGGCAGGAAAAGCTATGCCTGTGTTACTAGAGTGTTCCCTGCTACGCAGCAACATCTCCAGTGAGTACGCCAAGTAGGGCAGACTGGTTTTAATCACGACAGTCTGCAATTCAGCGTGAGACTCCTTCCTAAGTCCTCCACGTCACACCACTGATTTGCTAGCGGCTTAAGATAGCTGACAGCAGGCTGCGCACTCTTCCTTTCCAGCATCGGGACAGATGGCCCCAGTTCACTCCAGCAACTCAGTTTAGCCGGTATGAAAAAAGAAACACTAAGAAGCGCTTTCATCACAGCCAAGAGTCAAAGCCAAGTCCCAGGGAGGGAAGGGAACCTGCCTCTCGAAGGATGGAAGTATTGTTCTGCCGTAGCCAACAGCACCAGCTGGGCTCCCGGGTGTCTTCCTGCGGGCAGACTGCTGGGAGAACCCACGCCCTAAAAGTGCCTCGCAACAGTTTACCCCAGATGCAAGCAAACGTTTAAGTTTTCCACAGCTACTAAAGAGTGGTATTTCTCAGCCTGCTTGAACGCGAAGGGGAATAAAATAGATCAATCCACCCCAGTATCTCTGGAGGAAGGAAGCAGAGGCGACGGCAAGCGTTGCTGGCGCAGCACTCCTGGCTGCACAGAGCGCAGGTGCTCAACCCCAGGGAGCCAAGTAGCCTTGAGTGACTCTCACAGGCTTTAGAATGGATTTACCAGCTCACTGTGGCTTGCTGACCTATATCTCCTGGTGTCCTCAGAGGTCAGACCTGGGCACTCATTCCTGCAGGCCCTAAAACCAGCACTAAGCCCTTTGTTTGACAGACACAATAAATGACTTCGCACAGATACATTCTTGTAGAAACTTGTGTTCCAAGCGACAACTTTCAGGGATACAAGGTAGTGAAAATGAAACAGAGAACCTCACAACATAACTACATACAGCAGATAGTAATCCACATGTCAAATACATTTTCCTCCTCTTCCCTTTCTGGGACCAGTGCTTTAGCCAGCACCTCTTCTATTCTGACAGTACCTCTTAGAAAAATTTAACAACCGTCCTCTAATTTATTGTAAAATCCCTCTGACTCCCTACAGGCTGGTCTCCAAGAACCAAGCATCACAATTTCTGTTTTCCACAAAAGCCTAGCAATGGAATCACTGAGCAAACCCTTTGGCAGAGCAGGAAGTCCCACTATCCACTACTACGCCTTAATCACTATGCGCTGCTCCTTCTTTACACCCACACTTGCCCGACTTCAAGCACATAAATCCAACTTTTGACAATGCACAAGGTACACTAAATAGTTCCTCATTTTAGCCCTAAATTAAAACAGCAATCCAAAACTCTTTGCTTGTTAAGACCCTTATTCTACATGACAGTGGAGCAAGGACCCAGGCCTTAACTCTCCATCCTCAGGAAATATATTCTGGGATAAACAATAAAGCACTCGAGCTAAACATAGTGGTAGCAAGTTACTTAAGCAAAGACCAGGACTAGTACCTTGATTAGGATACCTGGGGTTTTGGTTTGGCTTTAAGCCATATAAAATGGGTGTGATCGAATAAGAAAATGATTCCATTAAAGAGGAAAACCACATGAGTAAAATAATATAAAAAAATTAACATATTAAATGCCTGAAACAAAGTTAAAAATAATAGGTCGTCAGCTGTGGTGTTAGAAGAGCAACTGGGCAGCGTTGAGGGTTACAACTTTAGTTTATCAATGGAAAGAGCACACATTCCGGAAATAGGGCAGAATAAATAAAAGGGCTGCAGGTGTTTACAGAGATGATGTGCAAGCAATGGCAATGGAAGTATTACAATCAGATGCGTGCTAACTCCTGTGGAGGGAAACATGACAATCCATAGCTGCAAAAATTCCAGGGAGGCCCCAAGAAATCCAAAGGAAGCAAGAACAGAAGTAAAACCTTTAACAGATGTGTCAGGAAGTTCTTGGATAGCTGAACTGCAGGGGAAGTCTCAAAACACCTCCCAAAGGGCAGTATCCATGTCACAGCGGTGTCCCTCACAGCAGGGCTGGTAAAGACCCTTCCTGGTGGCCTCTTCTTTAGCACTGCAGAAAGCTTCACAAGCCACGCTTGGAAAGTGATTAAAAAAACCAGTCAAAATGGACACAGCCCAAGCAGCAAGTGATACAAGCTAAAATGTAACTGTGGGGATGGCTGGGGTTTGTGTTTCACTTCATTTGGTTTGGTGGGGGGGGTTGCTGGTTTTCTTTAAAATTATTACAAATCCTACTACTACAGGCAAAGTAAGATTTTTGAAGGGCGGATGACTGTAGTACGTGGCATTACACCAGCACAAAGGATGCAGAGCTGGCAGCTCACAAGCTGTGGCAAACAGCAGGCAGGCATTTCTAACACCAAAAGGAACAACCAGCATATAAAAGGTGTAAGTAACTCCAAAAGTCTGTACGGCAAGTCTGTCTCCAGTGACAGAAACACCCAAGAGCTGCCTCAGTACCTCAGAAGTACAGAAAGAAACCATAATTGGCCGTGAGAGAAAAAGCAAGCTGCAGGCAGGAGCATTTTTTATTCGCACACAGGCCAGTAAATGCACATTAGTATCAGACACTATATGTATTAATACTGGGAAGTCATTCTCCAATCTTCAGGGATTCAGAAACAAATCTTAATGTATGCAAAGGCTTCTGCAATTACTAACTATAACTTCCTACAAATAGGAATGTACATGGCAGCATTCGGTAATTAAACCTCTTTGATCCTGTGTACTCTGCAGGAACATTTCACAAACATCTCACGTGCAAGTGAAAAAAACCATCGGAGGGTGGTGGTGACTACCAGGGCAGCATTTAGGACAAAGATGGACTTGTTCATTAAACTCTGCAAGCCAAGAAGCCTGCTTGCATCTTCCACAGAATTCCAGGTTAGAGTCAGTGGAAAGCTTCAGAAATTAAAGCTGAGTTTCTTGTGCGAACCTCGGCCAGGTGCTGTCCTGGGCTTCTCATACAGCGTGCGGGCAGCAGGAAATTTCAAACAACGTCCTGAAGCACAGTATAAGGGCCGACTTCTAGGAAACATGCTACCTACCTAAGATAAATCAGGCTTTGAATCAACTACTTGAAAAAAAACCCCACACTTGGCCTCAACATCAACAAGTTGTAGAACATATTTTAGGTAATGCAGGCAAAAACGCTCGCAGCCATGCCTGGTTTCTAGGAGAATGCTGCAAGAAAAGCTTCTCAGCGACCATCGGAGAGTGCTTCTCGAGTCACAACACATGAACGTCTACACCTGCAGGCAAACAGGGAAGCGAACAACACAGCCCACAGGTGCAGGAGACCAGGGCTGCAGCACCCAGCTTTGGGCAGCTCTAACGGCAATTCCATTCCCCTGGTCCTGCTGCGCGGGTAACAAAACAGCCGCACAACGTGTCGCTAAGGAGTCGTCATCACCACTTTCAACGGGACAAAAAAACCATTCACAAAGCGTGTTGTCTCTGAGTTTTCTAAGCTTTCAATAAAAGCTGTACCTGAAAAAATGTGATTGTGTTAAATGATAACTTGTCACTTTATTTTACAGATGCCTCAGGCTAAGTTTAAGTTACCATGGTTACATGTTGGACAATAAATATCATAATAAACAAGAGGGACTAGGGAACAGTTATGCCCTTGCTTTTGCTTATACTCACTTCACACATCAGGGTGTTTGGTTTGTGGTTTCTTTAAGGTACTGAGATTGGTAGGATCATGTAACTGGTAGTATTATTACTGCAGTATTAACAGGAAGATTTGTACACAGCTGAATATCTACTATAGAATGCAGTGAGACAAAACTTCTGCCTGCTCTCACTGGAAATGTAAGGCACATATACAGAAACATCTGCAAACCAACGTAAAAAGTAATTAAATGATTCTGTACACATTTAACTTATTTTTATTAAGTGAGGAAACAGCCTTTTTTGAAGGTCATTTCTTTGGTCTTAAAAATTCAAATCCAAGCCACCTGGTTTTCATTTCCTGGCATATTCCTTCTTTCTCAGCTGCACACTGTGCTAAAAACAAAGGCTCCATTCTTTAATTGTGAATATCAGACGCCTTTAACCTCCATTCCGTTGCTAGTACCTCGGAATGTGAAAAAGCTAATATACAATATCCTCTTTTATTAGCTAAAATAATAAATGGCTAGTTCCATTGCTTTTATCAGCTGGGCTCAAGACCTGCAGATCCTTGGAGATTTAGACTTCGACAGAGACAAAAAACGTACGGCTTTAAAGCAAAACAACTGCACTGGAACACAGCTCTGTTCTACTGTTCTGGATGACAGGCAGGGATTCAAGGTCACTGTTTCTAAAGTCCCCTAAGAAAAGTCCCCTCAGACCCTGGTCAGCCTACGGTGGTTAATGGCCATCGCATCTGGTCCCCATCAAACGCTGGGAACGAACGAGAGCTAACCCTTGCAGAGACTCGGATCACGGATGGTTTTAACACCCAAAACTGGTGCGGAGCATCTGGACCAGGGAAGAAATGGTTTCTCCAGTGAGAAAAACAAGCTGTTGGAGGACATGGGGGGAAACGACTTGTACAGCTCATAGAACCAGTTTATTAGCCAGCTCAGTGCAGAAGACGATTGCTTCTAAAGCAAAGAAAAATTTATTGATCAATGGAAAGGAAGTCCTAGCTATTAAGCTGACTACACTTGTGAAAGGAGCAAAAGATTCAGAGTGAATAAACACATGAATGTAGACCCTGGAGAAGACATTAACAAGCAACTAAACAAATCTCTTCTCGTCACAAAAGCAAGCTTTCAGAAAACTTGAAACCCTAACTACGATCACTGTCACGGGGGGACACAGTAACTGACCTGAGACCCATCAGATACAGTCTTGGAGATCAAGCCCATTAATTTACTCCCTTATTTATTCACAACTCACAAAACATTCATTGCTCCTTTGCCTGTAAATAAAACTACTTACAAATAACCTCCAGAACGCTTGGTCTGGGGCTTGCAGTAGGAGCGACTGTGCATAATTGGCTGAGGCACTGCTCACCCAGCAATGTGCTGGATCTCCCAGCCGGGCTACTGGGAGGCCTGGACAAGCCCCGCAAGGGTTCCAAGGGGTACGACTAGGAGGGGGGCGCAGGGAAGACTGCAGCTTAAGCCATGTGGGCCGGAGGCAAAGCCAGCAGAAGAAATTCCCTTCAGGTACTACCAGCAAGACTCGAGGCTCTCCAGCACACAGCGTCACCCTGATGGACAGATTTGTCCTTTGGATCACAGGGAGAGACATATGTGACTTTTCCTTTTTTTTTTTAACCAGCTGGCAAGGAGTGAGATTCTGCAGTTGGTTCGCAGATGTACATTAAGTAACAGCCAATCACTTCACTCACACATCAACACTTCCCACATTTAGTGATGAACCACAAATTTGAAAGCTGTTTCCCATCCCACCCCGATCTATTAGTAACAGGGGTATTCATTAACAGCAGCTTAAATAGAGGGAAAATATGTTGCTTAGCTTAGAGGAAAAACATGTAGGAGACTAATCAGTGTAACGCTGTCTGAAACTTGAAACACTCATTGCACCAAAAGGTTTAAGAAAGTGGTGTTAAAAGACAAACCTGTGGAAAGTAACCAAGAAAAAACCTGTATCATTTAATCTCTGGGAGTCCCATGGACGTGAAATTGAGAAGGAAAACACTTTGGTTTGGTTTGCCTGTAAAGCCAGTGAACAGAACGTGTGCCGCAGGGATAAACATCCTGAAGTTTTCCTACTATTTATTGTTAAAACCATCTTGCTCATTACCACTACACCACGCTCCAGCCTTTCTTAAAGTGTTTGAAGCTACCTCATAATGAACCATTTTTCAGAGAGCAGAACTCCTTCACTGACCAGAACAAAATGCTGGAAGTCTGTTTTGCTAATTTTTAAGGACTCTTACATGCAATTTTACTTTAAAATTATCACAGCCATACTTTGCTGCGTAATTCTTTGAAATTCTGCTGAAAACCTCAAAACCTTATGCTAGGCAATCGATTTCTGTTCTTGGGACAAAACTGCTGCTCTTATCTCAGGGTCTCTGAAAAAAGGTAAATTAAAATTTACCTGTTGTCTGTAACGGTGACTGCCAATGCACTTCAGGGTTATTTGCAGACCTCTGTTAACCAACTTAAAACTCTTCAACTCCACCTTGAGCCAGAAATGGGGCTTGAAGCTCTGCTGTGCTTCCGAATAAGCTTTCCAATGTTCCCTCTGGAGGGAAACACAGAACAGCATTGCGGAAAATCTAGCATCTCAGTAAGCTTCTAGCACCCCACTTCCTTCTCCTAACAAGAACACCTTCTTGGCAAGCTCCATCCAACTCCTCCAGTGACTCTACTATAGGATCAAGAAACTGAATGTAAAAAGCCACTGACAATTTTAGCCCCATCAGCTCAAGGTGTAAAGGGGCATGCTTTGGGGGAGAAGGGAAGACTGTAAGAAAATTTACATAAAACTGTTGCATCCTGTTTTTCCATGAAGAAGGACAAACCACAAAAATCGGTTACAGTAAGAATGACATAAGTTGTAGAATCAAATACTCTACGTGAGGAAAATCCCGAGGCAGTATTGCTTATTGCAGCACTACGTTCTCTTAATTCACTGACCCTTTCAAATGCATTATGCAATTGATTTAAAAAGTAAGTACAAAAATCACATATCTTATTGTTTTTTTCCTGATAGGCCCCTCCACCTCACTCCACCTACTGAATGAGCCTGTTCAGAAGAGTCGGGGCTGTGAGTGAGGCTTTTGTCCAGAAGAAAGTTGAGAGACTCCGAACATTCAGATGTTATACTTGCACCTGTATTTATCCAACATGTAATTTTGTAGCAAAGTAAACTTCTTGAGTTGCCACGCCATGGAATGTGTCCCCTTTTACAAAGCAGCAGATCTTTCGGTTTGTTAGTCTAGTTTATTTTTCTGTATTAACGGCACAACTATTCATTAGTGGAATTTAAATTGCAGCCACCCAATCTTTCCGTTCATTTAAACACTTTGCCCTTTGTTGTCCAGAATCAGAAACCTGCAGGTGAGCAGCACCCACAACCTCAGAGTAAACTTCTCCCCTCCATTAACGACTTCAGTTTGTGCTACGAAAGAAATGTTTGTCTACAGACAGATGTCATACTAGTGTGCCTAGAAATACACTTTACGTCCTTCCTCAAAACGTTTTTCCTTGGGCAGGACAAAAATGGAAGCCGATATTCCTAGATATTGTCCCCTTAATCAGCCTGTGCTACCTAGAACTTGGTATGGTTGATAAACAACGTAGGAAAAATTCTCTGAGAGCTGTCTGCCATAGGCTCCTCAAAAATCACATCCATGTATGACCCAGAGGTGGGTTCCACAGATGCACAAGTCTCGGGAAGGAAAAAAAGGCCCAATGATGACACTACATATAAATATTATATTATATATA
>NW_009732717.1:14137-14450 GCF_000703405.1 Apaloderma vittatum | reverse complement strand
CAGCAGCTACTCACGTGTTTCTGGCTTTGTTGAAGGAACAAGCCTTGTTCAGGGGATCGGGGGCTTGATCCACTGGGGTTACCTTTAGGTGGCAGGTGATGTAGATCTGTGGGGAGGGCAAAGGAGAGAGGTGGGCACCCACTGCTGAGGGACACCGGCTTGGTTTGGGGCTGGTGGCTGGGGACACACACACACGTGCGCTGCCTTACCAGGTTCCTGTCATCCCCTGCGAACCTGAAGACGTCGATTTTGAAGCGCAGCACATCTTCCCGGGGCCGGGGTGTGATGAAGGTTGAGCTGGTGTCGTCCGACC
>NW_009732717.1:2216-14064 GCF_000703405.1 Apaloderma vittatum | reverse complement strand
CACATCCCTGGGGCTCACCCGTTGAAGTCAATAACCGAGTAGTGGGGTGAGGAATCAGTGCCGGGGCTCAGGGCAGCCACACAGCTGTCCACGAACAACCGCAGTGGCACGTGGCTCTCAGTTCCCACCTCAGCTTGGATGTTGAGGACGTCACCCAGTTGGAAACCGGTGAAGGGTCTCTCAGCGGTCCAATCCTCTGCAACACAAAGCCAGGCTGACAATCCTGGGAGAGGTCTGGGCTGTCCCCAAGCTCCCATGGGACCAGAACCAAGGTTCAGCCCAAGTGCTGACAGGGTAGGTTGGCTTCCCCAGTGTGGTGCACTGGGAAAAAGGTGAAAAACATCACCATCCACAGGTCGGGATGGCTTCCCACCTACCATTCATGAGGCGCAGGGAGAACACTAGCCTCTCCTCTGCTGACAGGGCAGAGCTGAAGGGAGCCCAGGTCGGGCGGATGGCGTTGCTGCTGACATTCTCCCTCCTGGGCGAGGACAACCATGCATCAGGGTACAGCCCCCGGGGACTGGGGTGGGGGTACTGAGGGCAGGGAGGGTCTTACCTGGGGTAGTGGCACTCGATGGGGATGACAGCGGGGTTGCTGCGGATGATGACGGGGTTGCTGGCGGGGCTGGGGTCATAGCTGAGGAGTGTGCGATAAATGAGGGAATCTGGCGTGATCTGGGACAGAAAAGTGGTGAGAAGCTGGTAGAGAGGCCACCCTGCCTCCCACCACCATCACTAAGCCATGTAGCCGTCCTTTTCCAGCTGAGAAATGCTGGAAAACTCAAAAGGAAGGGGGAAAAGGCCAGGGAAAAGAGGATGGAGAAGGAGACCCACCCTGTTCTCAGCGAGTTAAATTTCCTAATGGGCCAAAACAAAAGTGAAATGAATCTGACACGAGGGCTTTTACACTATCAACATGTCTGCAGCTGAAAGGGCAAAGCAGCTTTGAGGAATAATGCACCAATTTGGGAAAAATACCCTCTTGTCCTTGAGTTACACCCAGGGAGGGGGGTGCCAGATGGGATCCCAGGACTTAGGGAAGGACCATGGGGACAAACTCTTACCTGTACAATGCTGCCACACTCATGGAGGCCGGCGGTGAACATGATGGTGTTTTGGGCAGGGTTGAGTGAGGAATGCTTGCACGCCGATGGCCCCAGCGTCAAGTCAGCCGCGTTGACCAAGCGTCCAGTGCCAAAGAGGTCCCTGTGCACCGTCACCACCAGCTGAGCCTCCTGGCACTGCACCATCACTGGCCACTGCTGGCTGGAGATGGCTCGAGAGTGTGAGTCCTCTACCCAAGGCCAAGCATGGGGATTTGCCCGTGCCCCCCGGTTCGTCGAGTCACCCCAGGAGAAACCCCAGGGTGGGTAGGCAGCCACCTTGCCCGCCGCCCAGTAGAGAAGAGCGAGGATCAAGCCACTTCCAGGTCTCATCCCTCCTTCTTCCAGCGAACTCTGGCACAGAGAGCTGTAGCTGATCCTCCAGCCTTTATATTTCCCCTCTGCCTGCCCCTAGGCTCCTGTTTGGGGACCAATGGCACCCAAAGGCCAGCCCTCGTGGGTGCATGGAGTGGGGAGGCATGACGGAGTCATTTCCGGGGTGCTGGGACCCCTCGTTCCCGAGCTGCCCAAGGCAAGAGAAAAAATCCTTGTCAGCCTCTTTGAGGAAGTTGTTTAGAAAACTCAGCAGAAGCCGGAGACGAGGAGACTGGTACAAAGTGACTTGTTTAGGTTATAAGGTGATAAGGGGCTTTTCAAGGCTGCTGGGGAGGTGTCAGGAGCGGGAAATGCAGGGTCTGTGATCCCAGTCCGGGTGCTTCCCATCCCCTCTGTGGGGACCATCCCTGTCTGGTGCCGTCAGCCCTCCCGGGACTTTGGTTTTCCGCTCAGATGCTGATGTGCTGGGGCGGGGGTAGGTCAGGAGGTCACATGCTCAAAACTCCAGCCTAAACAGGGGCTTTACGCATCCCCCAGCTCCTGAGCAGGGCCAGGACGTTCGGTCAGCAGCAGCTGATGGAGAGCCCTCACCGCTGACATGAGCGTGTCCGTTCGCAGCCAGGGCAGAATACCCCCCATTTCAGCTTCAACAATGAGGTAATTACCTGCAATGCTGCAGCCTTTTCCTTTTTATTCTCCACTGCTCTTCCCCAGCATTTTTTTTTTGTTGCCCTCAAGGAAATGAGCTCAGGGGTAGAAGAAGCTGGAGGCTTCCACACACTGCAGCATCCTGGTTTGTATCCCACCTGCTGTGAACAGGGCTGGGCACTGCCTGGCTCCTCAGAGCTGGAGAACTGGGAAACCTGCTTAAAAATAAACCTTACATGTATTCAAGTCTCAATATTGGGGTTTCTGTGCATTCTTTTGAACATCTTTAACTCTTTTTACTTGCCAGGCCTCTGGAAGCATCCCAATGGAAAATTAAAAACACTGGAAATTTTGGGTGCAGATGTTGTCTAGCTTACTCCTAGCAGAAATCCCACTGGGTTTAGAGCTGGGACAAGCTTGTTCCTGACACAACATCCCCCAAAAAACACACATGTGAAGATTTACAGGCCAATATAAAACCTTCTGCCTTTCCTCCAGAAGCCGATGTCTCATCCCTGCTCCTTCTCAGTGAGTTCAGGACTTCTCCTTCATATTTCAGATACCTTGAGATTGGCACTTGCGTAGAAATGCCAGGGATTCCAGTGAGCTGAGCCCTGTGTGTCAAGGAGATAACAGCAGCGGGCGATGCCGAATCAGTAAATAAGTGGCCGGGAGAGCATCGCTGCTCAGCCAGGTCCTTGGCTGCAAGGACCATGGGAGAGCAGCTGGGTTTCACCCCACGGCATGAGAGGGTGCTCGGGGGTTGGGCTGTGTGTCTCTGTGTACTAGAACTTGATCCCAGCAGGAGAATAAATCCCATCACTTTTGCAGTTACAGGGCTCAAACTAAGCAGAGGTGTATCCACATGGAGAAACACCACCAGACTCAAGGAAAAGAGGGTGTTTCTCTATGAAAAAGGGGATTTCTGCTTCTAGGCTAGTCCTTGCCAGGACCAGCTGTCCTGTCTTCATTCCAAGTACAATGTGATGTCGGCTGTGGACCAGCACAGTTGGGAAAAAAAATCCTGAGTTCATTTCTTTTTTTTTTTTTTGGACAGAGCAGAGATCAGAAAGTCCCAGGACACTGGGAAGCACAAACCCCAGTGTTTTTCCCCTATTGCATAAGGAAGACCATTAGAGAACATTTCATTTTTCAGGGTCAGGCCACAGAGAAGGCACTGATCAGGAAGGAATCAGTTTTGTGAACATTTACTACATATCAACATCCACAACTCATGGTCTGGGAGGTTCAGAGTGGGTAAGGAAACACTTCTTCTCCAGCAGGGTTGTGTAGGCCTGGGCTGGGCACACAGAGGTGGGAGAGCCTTCATCTCTGGACATTGCCAGCCTGGCTGATACATCTGGTGTTGGACTGGAGACCTTCTGAGATAGCTTCCACCCGCACTTCCTCCCTCACCAAAAGCAGATAGTTCACAATGGATAGTGAAGACTTCTCCCAGCTACTCCCTTAAAAGGTCCTACCCCTCGCCTTGCTGCAAGACAAGGACCAAATCCCTGCAGCAAGGGTCAGGATATACAGATGAGGAAGGAAGCTCTCAAAGTCAGTGTAGCCCCCTGATCTAACCCAGCATTAATCTTAACTTTGCAAGAGGGCTAATTCACTTTTAGATCCACAAGCAGCCATGGGAGGGATGGGACAGGGGTTGAGGTGATCCAGAATCTCAATGCCAGCTCTGTACCTGGTGATAATGAGATCCCCCTGCAAGGTGACATCTATCACACGGCATCCATCTGAGGGTCTTCAGGGTGCTAGAAGACACCTAAAGACATGTCAAGTGGTGTAATAAACCACTGTCTTCTGTTCCTCACAGCCAAGAGGGATGCCCCAGCTCCCTCAGAGCAGGTTTGGAAAATCAGCTCAAGAGGTGCTGCAGGCAAGCCTCAGCTACTCATCAGTCTTAGTCTTCCATGAATCCAGCAACCCAGATTTACTCTGACAAACACTGCATCCCAAGGTGTTCCATAGGCAGCAGTAGGAACAGGACCAAAAGTGGGAACCTCTCCCACTTAGCAGAGAGTAACAGGTCTTGGGTTTGGGGTATGAACATCTTGGCATTAGTTACTCTGCTAAGCAGAAGAGCCAAAATTTTCTAAAAAGGCAAATGTGACTCAGGAATGTCAGAAAGCCCCCTTCTGGGGGTGAGGGGAGGGGGGAAGAAATTCCAGCCCCGTCCCAAGGACTGTTTATACATTTCAGCCAAGGCTTGTTACGTATAAACTATGTGTAAACAGTCCTTGGGGCAGGGACTGGAATTCCTTCCTCCATCTGTCCCAGGAAAATTCAACCCACCGACCCTCAAGCTGTGCTTGCCTTCCTCACTCAGTGACATTTGATTTCTCTCCCAGAAACAGCTTCAGGCAGGAGGGAAGCAATCAAAATTTTGTTAAACCTTTAGCTCCCCTCAGCTTATCAAGGAAGGAATTATGAGGATGAGGCAGATTCAAGCAGCTCCACAGAAAGGTAAAATGTTTTGAGGCTAAGCACAAGAAAACAGAGCATCTGGGTAGTGATTTTTTTATTTTTTCTGCCTAACTTCCCAACTACGTGCTCTGAGAGAAGTCAATAGGGGTATAAGTCTGCACAAAGCTCTGCTGAGGACAAGGAAATACTTAAATTTGGTTTAGGGAGGTGAAGAAGCACAGTTAAACTTGATCCATCTGTCTTTCTAGGAAGGCTTCTCCATTCTGCCCACCAAGCCTCTCACAGTCCTTCAATGTATTATTTTTTTTAATTGGATAGACAACAGAAGTTGAAACCAGTGACTTAAACAGGGTTGCTGGGTTTCTGGCAGACAGTCAGAGCTCCTAGAACAGCAAGGATCAGGATGACCAAACCAGCGACTGCAGCCAGGCCCAGTATCATCCACAAGTGACCTGCATCTAGGAAGGAAAAGTAAGGAGGGTGGTTATGGCCAGAGCCAGGACCTGCCACAAACCATCCCCCCGCTCCCCTTCCTGGGTTTGTCCTACCTTGTGAAGACAACCTCCTAACTGTGTGGTCCTGCCAGCTGTGGATAAAGAGAGGTCCAACCACAACATCTGCTTCTTTCACCCAGGGATCTGAAAAGGAGGAGCTTTGAGCACTCAAACACATTTGAACATCTCTCTCTCCTAAATCTCGGGTTAGCACTGAGGAGCCAAGAGGCACTAAGGCAGCTCCAGCCACCCAGCTCTGGGCAAGGTGTCACCAGGTGGTGACAAAGACCGAGAGACACACCAAGACATACCAGGCTGGGAGGGGAGTTCTCTCCGGACACGTCCTCCTTGCTGTCGGGAGGAAGCATGGAGCCTTCTGGAGTGCCCAGCCAAGCCACAGCTCCGCATCTCGCAGCAGGAGCAGATATCTTGGGTGCCTTCCACAGGAGCCCAGCTAGAATCATAGAACACTAGGGGTTGGAAGGAACCTTGAAAGATCTAGTCCCCGCCAGAGCAGGATCACCTAAAGTAGGTCACACAGGAACACGTTCAGGCAGGTTTTGAATGTCTCCAGAGAAGGAGACTCCACAACCTCTCCAGGTAGCCTGTGCCAGAACAGAGCCCAGTGACCAGCTCACCCTATGCTGGGAGTCCTTCACATGCTCTGGGGTCTCCTAAGCGAGACCACAACCCTCCCAGCCAGATGGCCAACTCTCTTTCCAGAAGGTGATACAGAAGATGAGAAGCCCAAGCTTTTCATCCTTGGGCAAGCTACTCTTCCAGCTACTCACAGGTTGTTGGCTTTGTTGAAGGAGCAAGCCTTGTTCAGAGGGTCTGGAGCTTGGTCAGCCAGGGAGACCTTCAGGTGGCAGGTGATGTAGATCTGGAGAGGCCAGACAGAGCAGAAGGGTTAGGCTGTTATTTGCCTTTATGACTTTCCCAAGCATCATGAAGCTGGTCTCCAATGGGACCACCTACTCTCCAGGGCAGCCCAAGCACCTCTGCTTCCTTCAAGTCACTTAAGAATTCAGCTATTGAATGCTATCAGAAGGGCTTGTCTTGACTAGTGTCAGACCTGGTCTCCAAGGAAGATCCTTGGCTCAGAGGGCCACGAGCCAGAAGCAGGAACACAGAGTGACCTCATTCATACGTTGCTATGAGGCAGTTGCTTTAGGGAGGATTTACCAGATTGCTGGAGTCTCCTGCAAACTTGAACGCATCTACTGCAAACTGAAGCACATCTTGCCTGGGTCTTGGGGATATAAAAGTTGAGGTGGCATCATCTAGTTGCCCATCCACCAGGCACCTAGACACAGAAGCAAAGACCAACAGGATCACACTCTTAGAGATACTCATAACCTGCAGAAAGGCATCTCCAGATAAAAGCACAGCCTCCTCTTACCCACTAAAGTCAATAAAAGTGTACTGGGGAGAAGAGCTCCTGTCTGGGGTCAGAGTGGCTACACAGTTGTCCACAAAGAGCCTCAGAGGCGCGTGGTTCTCGGTGTTGACACCAGCTTGGAAGTGGAGGACCTCTCCCAACTGAAATATGGTGGAGATCCTCTGGGCACTCCAGTCATCTGGAAGGAGAGAAGTCACCAGGCACTCAAGAAAGGGAAGCCAGCTTGCACTTCACTGCTTCCACCCAAGGAAACCCCAATGGGCTCAAGGTCTTGGGTACTCATCAAAACTGTACCAAACCCCAGCTGCTCCAGGAGCACTGGGGTAATTCCAGCACCAACTAGGCCATCTCATGGAAGCCCAGCCACCTCAGGACTGCCCTGCACCAGAGGCCCTCACCCAAAACCTACCATTCATGAGGTGAAGGGAGAAGGGCAGCTTCTCCTCAGACGAGAAAGTGGAGCGGAAGGGTGACCATGTGGGCTTCACACCATTGCTGCTCACGTTGTCACTCCTGGGGGGAGGTTCCCAGAGTTAAATGGGCTACAGCAACAGAAGGACTTGCTTGGTACTAATCTGCATCAGCTCACCTTGGGTAGTGGCACTCAACATGAACCACGGCAGGGTTGGTGCGGACAATGACAGGGTTACCAGTAGGAACTGGGTTGTAATTTAAGCTCGTGCTGTAGATTAGAGCATCAGGGGTCACCTGGGGAAAAGGCAAGCCACATTATCCAACCATTAGGAGCCCTGTTCCTTGGCCTTGCACACAGTGCAGAGCATCTAAGCCTGGAAAGCTCATTGCTGAGATGTTTCTTCTGGCCATCAGCCAGTAGCATTTGAGCTGGAGGCAGGCGAGTGGCATTCCTCCTGCTTGCAGAGATGCTCTGGGCTGGGAAGATGCTCCAGCCTGTCCAGAGCTGGATGCAAATTCTTAAACTGCATCTTACTTTTAAGCTGATTCTTACTTCTTTCTTCTAGAGTCCACGCCTCAGAACAGGCAGACAGGTCTGCCCTCCAGGATATCAAAGAGAGACTTCTTCTTAGGGGGATTTAATGAAGATGTCTGCCAGCTAAAGTATGGGGGGGAATGAGAGGCACTGCTCACCCTCACGGCCCCAAACCTCTCCCAGGGGAGAGAAACCACCTGAGATTTCAGCTTTCTGTGAAGTGGCTTCATGCTACACTCAAGCAGAACTCAGATGTCTCCCAAGGTAAGCATCCACCGCTGGCTCACTGCAGCAGCTTCCAGCACCAGGTCATCTGGACTCCCCCCTGGACGTGGCAGCAACAGCCCAAACAGTCCCAGAAGATTTAGATACCTCCATATTCACCAGGGATAACCCATTTTCTCTGCCTCTTGCATGCCCTTCGCTTCACACATGACCCCAGAACTAGCCCCAGACAAGACAAGACAGCTTCTGCTGACCTTGAAAATCAGAGCAAGGTGTTCAGACTCTCTCTGAGGCAAACTACACCACAACCCCCTGCCAGTCTCAGCACCCCAAGGCACTAAGATGTGAGACAAGAGACATCCCCCCACCCTAGGGCTCCAGCCTTACCCTGAGGGTGCTGCCACACTCATGCAGTCCAGCCATGAAGGTCACCATGGTCTCAGCAGCACTCCAAAATACAGGCAAGCAGGCAGCGGAGCCCAGGGTCAGGTCTGCAGCCTTGACCAGGCGTCCTGTGCCAAAGAGGTCCCTGTGCACCGTGACCACCATCTGTGCCTCCTGGCATTGCACAGTCACAGGGTGCAAAGGCGCAGAAGCCTGGAGCTGAGAGACATCCACCCATGCCCAAGGAGAGGCCTGGGAGAAGGTACGGGGCTGCCCTGAGGAAGGATCCCTCCCATACCTCCATAGCTCTGCCTCCCCTCTAACAAAGTCCCAGTGGTTGTAAGCAAGCACCTCCCCAAAAACCCAGCAGAAAAGAGCAAACCCCAGGCTACTTCCAGGCCTCATCTCGCCTACTAGGGTCCAGCACAAGGAGCAACTGCTCCCCAGGGACCTTTTATAGCCCACACCTCCCACAGCCGTTCCTTCCCCAGGTGAGGGTCAGCACACTTCCCATAAGGGCAAGTGGCAACAGCTGAGAGCTCCCAATTTGCTGGGGAACCCATTGTGATGGGCTCTAATGAGCTAATGAGGTGCTGGAATGGGTCCCTTGCCCACAGGACAGATGCTGAGTTTGCTGCGCAGCCAACTGCAGTTTTCCCCCCGTTTTTTGCTAACAATTAGGTCCATAAGATCCACAGAGACATGTTCCACCTCCAGACCGTGTGTCTCATCTCCAGACTTGCAGCAGGGTCACTAGGGGAATGAGGTGGGAGTGTGTGACATTTTCCCAAGGCAAACCCACTCTCCCAGTATCCTAGCCTGTCCCTGTCCCTGCCCTGTAATGACGGTCTTCACGGAGCTGCTCATGCCAAGGACAACTGAGGATGCCCAGGATCATGAGGGACTCCTGGCTAGCTCTTCGTTACTGATCAAAGCTGATTTTTTTTGGAGGCAGCAGGGGAAATTTAAACTTGAATCAAGTGGAAGAAGAAAAGGAAAAGGGGAGATCATGGAGGAGATCTCCACACCCTGAAACGTATCCCTGGTTCTGTAGGAGCAGGCTCCATATGCTGGCATCCACAACAGCACAACCACCCGTGTTTTTGCGTTTTGCCTTGTGTTTCCCAGGATTTTACCAAAGGGAGGAACATCCATCACAACCAGTTGCAGCATATCTCCCCCATCAGCCTTGGATGCCAACAAGGTGCAGGCAGGGAACGACTTGCAAGCCACTGTGCCCAGGGGAACTTTTTACTACACGTGCAGTCTTACACTGAGATGTTTGCACCTGAGACACAAAGGTGGCTACAAGGGACAATGTCTGCCCTGGTTCTGCAGCCCTATGCTAAGCCAGCTTGGCTGCTCTCATCTTTTGAAAGAGAATTTGGAAAACAGCAACCAAACATTAGAGCTCAAGTGACTTTGCAAGGGCTAAGGCCACTCATTCACCCACCCTTGCACTAAAGCCTTTCCTCCAGCTCTCCCATATGGATTTGCTGCCATCCCACTCATCCCAGAGTCATAAGCCAGGAGGTCACACATGCTGGGAAAGAAAGAAAAAAAAAGAAAATTACGGGGATCCTGCTGTTCCCAAGCAAGTTATTGCCAGGCAGTGGTGAGGGCTCGTTTGCAGGGGAGACACTGCCTTCCCAAATCCCACAAAAGACCAATGCACCATTCATCCCAGATGGATTTATTAGCACAGCAAGGTGAGATAGAGAACTTGGTCTCTACAGGACCTTTAAAGGACTTTCCAGGCAGCTGCAATCCATGACAAACCTTCTGGTTTGCAGACCTTCACTTCTTCCTCCGCTTCCGAAGTCGGGTACTGGGCTTCCCACCACGCTTGCCCTTGGTGGAGGGCTTTGATTTGGGGTATTCTCCTTCAGAAGATGGGCTGGAGGGCTCTGAGCGTGCTGGGCTGGCAGAGCGGGGGGCAGGAGGGGTTCTACAGGGGGAAGGGTCTGTGGAAGCCCCTGGGATCTGTGAGGTGCTGGGAGGGAATAACTGCAGCAAGTCAGAAGGCAGCGATGGCCAGTTCACGTCTGCAGTGTGGAAGTCCTGTGAGCTGGCCCCAGGCTGCAGCAAGGGTCCCACGGCAGAGGCGATGGTGGCCAGGGTGCGGGACATGGCCTGGATCTCCTGGGTCACCAATATCAGGCGCCTGTTTGCCCTGTGCTGAGCTTGGAGGAGGCGACTGCCCACCTCCAGGAGCTCATCTGCTTGCTGCACATTGGACCTGGCCCAGCCACCAAAATCTTCCTGCAGGGAGGCCAGAGAATCCTGAATGCTCCTGGGAAGAGGCACAGTGTCTCCATGGGATGACCCCAAGGCTTCTTCGGCTTCTTCATCCCTCTGCGTCAGAAAGGCTGGAGGGGTGGGTCGCGTGGGGGATTTCTCCCCTCCCTGATCTGGACATACGTGTCCTCTGCCATCAGAGGGGTCCGACATGGGGCGGCAGAGCTGGTGGTGGGCAAGCAGTCCTGTGGGGAGACCTTCCCGCGGTTGGCAATGCTCCCTGGGAGGCTCCAGGTTGAGGATCACGGTGGCCTCATCTTCAAAAGGGAAGTTATGCTGGGGAGTGGGGGTACCTGTTATGGGGAGGGAGGCTGAAGGGAGAAGGAGAAGAGAATCAGGGCTTGGAGGGTCCTCCCAGCCTGTCTCAGTGGGGTGGAGAAAGAAGCCAGAGAGATGATGCCTACCATGTGATGGAGACACAAGAAGTGGGGTGGGAGGCAGCTTGTCCCCATGAAAACCCCAGCTCCCCCCCAGCACATCACCCCTGGATTCTTCTCTGGCCTGTCCACTGCCCATGAGCTTGCCCTGGGGAGCTCAGTGGTGGGTGCCCACAGAGGGCCAAGGAGGACACTGGTCTGAAGACAGCAGGAGTGCGATGGAGCAGAAGACCCCGCAAAGTCTTTTCCGCCTTTTTCCGCCCTCATTTTCTGGAAGACTGCTACCACCTTCTGACCAAACCTGGGTCCTCCAGCACATCATCCCAGCACACACCACTGATGCCAATGGCTTCACCATTCACAAATCACCAGCGTCCCCACCACAGCACTGCTGCCAAAGAGCTGGGGGAAGACCTAGGCAAACCCAGCAGCGGTCACGGACCTCTTGCCATCCCCATCAGGGAGTGCTTACGGGGAACATTTTGCATCCCTGGCTGGATACACCAACCCAAAGAGGTAATCTACAACCCAAAAAGGGGAATTACTCCCATATGGTTGTGGACAAAGGTTGACAAACTGGCTGGAGAACTGGGAGGTAGAAGTGCTCAGTGAGTGGCAGGACACTAAAGGCTGGTTATGACCCCTGAGGGACCTAAACCAGCACAAACATTTCTCAGAGAGGGTGCAGAGTTGATCCAACTCTTCCACCTGCTTCCTCCTTGCCAACACCAGCTTTGTGAGGCCCTGATCCACGGACCCCTGCGCCAGGTGCCACTCACCTCCTGTGTCCTTCAGCACATGGCGTGGCTCCATCTCACACGACTCACCATGTCCCTCGCCATTTGGGGGAACATCACACTCTGCAAAGGCAAGACACATGTTGCTGTGGAAGCGATGGATGCAACAACTGAATCCCACCCTTCAGGGAGGCTGGAACTTTTCCACCACATGAGTAAAGGCTGGAGGCACAGGTCCATCAAGTCATCAAGTGGGTGGAGACTTAAAACCCATGGAGAATAGGGTCTAACCAAGGATTATAATCCTCAATTCTGCTTTTGATACCCTCATCCCCAGCCCATCTGGCCAAGTGCCTCCTCACCTGGCTTCCCTGTGACACGCTCCACCAGCGCCTGCAGCCTGGCTCTGCACTCAGCCATGTCCCTGGGCTGCGCTCGGTCCCCAGCCAC
>NW_009732717.1:0-1990 GCF_000703405.1 Apaloderma vittatum | reverse complement strand
AGCTCCACCAGCTGCTCCACCCGCTGCCGGATCAGCTCCCGCATCTCCCGCTGAGCCTCCTCCAGCCGGGCGGCCTCGTCCTGCAGCAATGCAAAGGTGGCCTCCAGGATGCTCCTCTTCTGCCTCAGCTCCTGGTTGATGGTGGCCAGCTCCTCCTGCCTGCGCTGGGTCTCGCCACGGATGTCACAGAATGGGGCGTGTTGGCCGTCCAGCACCGCGCAGATGCAGCACATGGGCTTGCAGCACTTCTTGCAGTAGATGCTGCAACATCAGCACAAGCAGAGCAGGAATTCAGACCATGCACTTCACAATTTATTCACTGATTTTGAGTTACCACCACTTTTGGGCCAGATGTTTGGTTTTATGCTCTCAATTGCAAGAAAAAATATGTCAGTTCACTATCTTCACAGTTTCTGCTCCTTTGCTGGGCTGGCTAAAGTCACTGTGGTGACTGCAAGCGTCATGGTAGACATTCATCCACGCACAACAAGGGTAGTGAAGAAATGAGATCTCTGCCCTTCCATGGGCAGATATAGCTCCTTACTGGGGTTATATCATGGAAGCATAGAATGGTTTTGAGTTGGAAGCGACCTTAAAGACCATCTTGTTCCAACTCCCTCTGCCATGGGCAGGGACCAAAGAGTACGTTATCTCCATAAGTTGCCTAAGGCAAGAATATAAGGCATCAGGAGTGGAGATCATCATCCATCTCTCACAATAGTCCTCATAGCCTTGGCAACTGGTGGGCTAGGGACGTGCTGAGGCAGAGGTTGCATCTGGGCTATCATGGCTAGCATCAGTGCTGGCCTCCATGGTGCTCCAGCCCCTTCTCCTCTCACTTGGACTTCCCCGTGAGGGCATTTAAACCTTCTCCTGCATTGCACCCATGCTGTTCCCCAGATTGTCTCCAAGCTAGTCTAGCACCATCAGGAAAACACACTCTTCTCTGCTGTCCATTGCAGGCCACCTCCTTGCTAAGCTCCATCAACCTCACCCTCCTTACCTGAGCAAACAGTACCCCACACACCCCCCTGCCTCAGTCTACCCTGTCCCCACTCTCCCACCTTCAGCTTGAACCCAGCTTCATGGAAACCCTTCTAGAGCCCACCAGTTACTACTTCCCATCCACATTCTCCATGACATGGTGGCAATTGGGGAAGCAGAGAGACAGGAACACCTTGCTCACTCCCATCACAGACTAGCCCAAAGAAATTTGTGACAAGAAATCACCCAGACAGGGACAGATCTCCTTAGACCTACCTTACAGTCTGGCCCTTGTGGGTCAGGTTGGAGCAGGACAAGTTACCAGTCCTCTTAGCGCCCTCAAGGAAGTCCTTAGCAGACCCTGCCCTGATGTCCATCACCCTCTTGGGTTCATGTCTCTCCCTCTTCAGATAGTGCTGGTGGGCCTCAAAGCACTTGGCGCAGAGAAACTCCTCGCACTCAGAGCACCAGAACTCGACACCTTTCTTGCAGTTGTCGCAGGACAAGTTAACTCCATCAACAATCTTCTCATAGACCTTGAGCCTGACCCGCAGGTTGGTGAAGAGCAGGTTGTCCATGTGAGGGATGCCATTGGCTTGTGGGATGGATGTCTGGCACACGGGGCACTGTGTGACGGGCTTGTTCTCGCTCAGGCAACCGAGGCACAAGGTGTGGAGGCAAGAGAGGAGCTTGAGGTTGGGCGATTCCTGCCTGCAGCCCTCGCAAAGGATGAACTGGAAGTCTTTTTCTAGGAGCTTGGGGAGGGAGTGGAGGAAGAGGAATCAGCGCTGGAGTGCGGTTTTTAGAGCTTCTGGGACCACATCTTGCAGGGTGGGGAGAAGTGACTTGTAAACCCTACTTGGAGCAACCAGCAAGCTACCACTGCCCACCAGCGATGCCCAGGCTTCGTGGTGGTAGGGCTGGGCGGCCAGGGCCCGTGGGGCACCATGAGGAAAAGGGACAGACATCCTGGCTATGGGGCTGGGGGGGGCGCAAAGGGGCAGCA
>NW_009732716.1:28460-32274 GCF_000703405.1 Apaloderma vittatum | reverse complement strand
GGGGTGCCCCCGTCTGGGGCGGGGAGGAGGCACCGTGTCCAGCGTCACACCCCGGCACCGCGGGGGAAGGGCTGCCCGGGCAGGGCAGGGCAGAACAGGGCAGAGGGCCGTGTGTGTGTGATGGGGGGCAGGAGCCCTCCGGGGGGCTCCGAGCGACGCGGCACGAACACAATAGCCCTTTGTCACCAGCGCAGAGATGCTCGCACACCTGTGCCCGGTGCCCTGGTGGATGTGCTCGCTGGAGTACGTGCATCGGTAAAGTGGTGCTTGGGGGGGAGTGTGTTCGTGTGGGTGTGAATACACTCTTTTACCTTTTGTCAAGCAAATTCTCAGTACCTCCGGTTTAAAGAAGCAGCTCGAAATCCATGCAGGTGCTCCTGAACATACCTGGAAGAAAAACAAAGGAAAGAAAATCGCTTGCCGTTTCTCTGGTCTTTTTGAGTCTAAATTACAGGGTTTTGTATAGCCCTGTCCCATAGTTGCTGGGGTAAACGTCAGATGTTCTTAAGCATTTTTCCCCTGTAGCTCTCCTTGCCAAGCACAGAACTGCAGTGCCTTCTCATTATATGCTGCTATTTCTAAATGCTGTTCTTTCAGAAGACCTTCTCATTTAGAAAGGAAAACATCTGAACGTTTTTAAAAAATAAATCATATTTGAAGTTGCATTGCTTGCCAAGTGATGGGCAGGGGAAAGGAGCACACTGCATTTTAGTGGCTTTGTCATGAGAATGAGCCATGCAGTCTTTATTTCAGTCAAAACTAGAGCGCTAAGGGAATGGAAGTGAAAATTAGTTTGTGTAATGTTCAGGGAGGTAAGCCATGACCTGTAAAGCATGCACATGGTAGTTCTGAAGCCTTACCCTGCTTCCTAGGGATACATCTGGGACTGAGTGGTCTACAGTGTAAAGTGTGTCTAAGAAGATTTCACCTGAAACTGCTGTGTGTACCCTAAACAAGTTATGTGGCATTTTATTCATCATTCAGAAACAACAGCAGCTTCGTCCAAATGAAAAGAAAAAAAAATTGATAGGAGGTAGAAGAAAAGGATATACTTCCCTGAGCTTCTGCCTTCCAGTGAAAAGCACTTAGTTAAGAGTTGGTCAGTCTCCCTGCTGTATGCAATCAAAGCGCCAGTAGTTCCATTAGGGGATACACCCTTTCCGGGAAGTGCTTCCCTGTAAAGGTGAAGCTGCGATGTGGTCTGCTTTGCTACCTAATGGACCATACAGGAGTGTGCACTTATGTCAGTACATTCATACTCCTCCTATCTATCTGTAAATACCCCAGTCAAAATGTGATTTGGGGTTTTTCCTTCAGATCAGCACTTGAAACAATTGACTCTTCAGCTACTGTGCCACCTTTTTACTTTTCTTACTTGAAATGTAGTGATTTTGACAGTAGCTCATCTATGTGCAGGAGAACAGTGATATTATTCTTTTTAGGTACACAGAAGATCCCTGAAAACTGTTTTTACTGCTCTGAATTCCCTCTTGAGCAAGTTAGACTAACACCTACATAGACTGAACAAAATAATGTGTGATCAGCTACATATGAACAATGTGGTTTGGTAGCATAACAGATACCGGGGATTTTTTGTTGTTGTTCTCTAGAATCCAGGCATTCTGTGAAAGGGCTCTAGGTGGAAATGTTATCCTGCGTAGTAGCTGAAAGAGGTGAAGCAATACAAAGTATTAGAGAAGCTTGTTCCTTCAGACAGCTGTCCACAAGCACTGTGATTAGTACCATGTTGGCATGCCACTGCGAACTAATACCGTGGATTTGGGTATCCCGCAGTTAAGAAAAAAGAGCAAAGTAACTCGCTGTTCGTAGTTCTGAAGCAGTATCATTTTCCTCCAACACAGAAAGGTAAGTAAGTCTGGAGACTGGAGTATTAGTGACTGTGATGAGTTTAAAAACCGAAGTCTGTGTTAGTGGCTTTTTCGTATCTGTTATTAAGACCATTCTAGTAACAAAAACACAGGGTGGGTGTGGTTATTGGCGAAGGTATTGATGAGGATTCTAGGAGGATTCCTGTTGTGATTTTTAATAATTCATGCTGGTATGATTGTTGCTTGATTTTAGGGGTTTGTTTGTTTGTTTGTTCGTTCACCTTTTGACTGTCTAAACCTCAGGGAATAAGCAGGGGAGAAAGGTGAAGGAGTTCTGAAAGCTTGGTTTGTGGCTGTCTGTTGGTTCATTGGCTCATCCTTTGTGAGAAGGTAGATTTCCTTCTAGCTGTTGCTGATAATTAAAAACCCGTATGAGGGACAAATGCAGAGATAAATGGATCGGTTTCATTAGATTTATACAATACCAGGTATATGTATTGTTGCATTCTCCCTTCTTCCAAGGTGTTTGTTCAGCTAATAATTCATTAACACATTAGGTTAAATTCATTCTAATTCTCTGTACTTTCTCTTCACTTTTTGTGGAGGTATTCAGGACATTTAAGAAAATTCTATTTCTAATTAGTCACTGATTGACATCCCTATGCCATTACAAGGCTGATTTGGCTAAGCTGTGTCTAATTATGAATCTTTACAAATTATTGCTCATTTCTAATTACTACAGTGACTAGTTTAACTGTTTCTTTTCCAGAATTTCTTCATCTCATGTACTTTCAGCCAGGAACTTTTTTCCCTAATTTTGAGGCATAAACCCACGCTGCTGCCTCTTTTCTTGAAAGAGTGACTTCTCTGATATTTTAGAAAAATATTAAAATAAATGGGATAATCAATAAAGAACAAAATTGAAGTATTTGAAATTTATAGGCATTGCTCCTCAAGACTTATGCTCATGCAGCATACCAGTCGATGCTTTCTCTGCTGAGATACCAATATTATTCCCATGAGATATGCTGAGTAGAGCTCATGTTTGAGTTGCTTGCCATCTCATAAGCCTTTTGATTCCTGGGGACAATTCCATTTTTTAATGATGAAAATCTGCAGAGAGAGAAAACATAGAAGATAAACTGTCATGAGTGTTGTATAATGACATTTTGATGACCCATTTTCTGTTGATAAAATGCAAATCTCACAATTTTTTTTCCCCCTCTTCCTTTCAGCAACTATCCTGTGAAGCAGTAGTTCATGAGATTATTTATAATCATACTGATCAGAGTTGTTATTTGATTAAAGTCTAATCTCTGATTCTCTTTGAAACTTGAAGTAGATATCTGTATCAGCAGATTGTAGGCAAGTCTTTTTATATATTGATATAGTGTTTGTGTTTTCAGCTTGATGATTATTATGAAAGTCATAGTAGGTCAGTGTGTGGATACTTAGTGAACATCTTTTCCATGAAATGGAATTAGTGAACAGTTTAACCCATCTTCCAGAAATACTCCTAATTACATACAAATAGAAATAAGGGTGCGTTGAAAAGATGATTTGAAGTGGAAATATTTTAAACTACTCCTTACTGTTGAGTAGCACTTTAGATAATCCTTTTATTTCCTAATAGCCAAGAAGGTCTCTTTGGTTTTGGTTTGTGAGAAAAAGCCAAATAATACCACACTTAGTGGATTTTAAATGACATTGTAGAAGTGGGGTGATTTAAAAAAAAAATATTTCAGAAGACTAATTGTGTCTGAAGGAAATGGACATGTGCACTTTCATCTGATGGGCCAATTACATTTCCCCAAAAGAAAGAAAATCGAGAAAATTGCTTTTTACTTATACAGATAAAGCAACATAAATTATTAGCTGTCAATCTCAAAATTAAAGTTGCTGTGCAGAAAAAAAAAAGTAAACCAGTAGCAACATTTTGTCATCATTGGTACCAGAACTATATAATGTATTTGGAGTGAACAGAA
>NW_009732716.1:11758-28429 GCF_000703405.1 Apaloderma vittatum | reverse complement strand
AATTCAGCAGTAAGATGTGTCTGAATAATATCTGACTTTATTGTGAAGTTTAACAGCAAAATGTCTATTCTTTGGTCAGAATGAAGAAGACTAATTATACTGCAGTCCTGTTGTTTTTTTGTTTAGCTAGGATTTATACATTAATAGCTTATGATTAATGTTCTATTGTTTTTATTTTATTACTTTTATTTATTATCATTTAATATTTTAGTACTTTAAGTTCTGTTTTTCCATTTTTAAGTAAAAAATGTGTGTCTTGAAGTCATTCTTCAGGTGAAGACAGTTTCTTTTAAATGGTAAAATATCACATGCATCCTGTAAAACCGTAGGAAAGACAATAGGCTTCTTACATTTGAAAATATACTTTTAAAAATTACATTTATTCTGATATTTATTTTTAATGCTTAAGAGCAGGTCACGAGCTCAAGTTATACAAGCTTCACAGGAAACTCCCCTAAAAATCATTTTACATGTAACTTTCTTCAGTGTTGAAATCTTGTGGCATTTACTGAGGCAAGGCAAAAGGCATGATGGAGCAGAGCCGCATCTCTAGGGAAGAGTGGGATTTCACTGGAGTCCTGTCTCTGATAGTTTTGTTGTAACTGAGAGTGTGAGGTGGGGAATTAAGCCACTAGAGAAACCAAACAGGCAGGCCTTAGAGCCGGACAGCTGCTTAGACTGTCCTTCTCTGTCCTATTTCCAACTTTTGATTAGTCTTTTCTCCAGTTACTTCCTTCACTTTTCTGAGAAAATGGCATAATGCTTGTCTCTCGATTGCTGTGCTTTGTAAACTGCGTTCGAGCCTGTGGTTTGGCGAAGTCCTTGTAGAGCAGGGGTGGATACTGGCCATGAAGAGCTTTGCAAGAGAAGGAGGAAAGGCTCAGTTTGGCATTCTTCTGGAATGTCCAGCTAAAAGTACCTAGTCATGACTTAGAAAATCACTTGTGGTTAGGAAATAAATTTCAGTGTTTCATCTTTCTGTGAGTACGATTTGCAGGGCAGTGTTCTTTGTTGAAGTGGGTGAGCTCACCCTATTTTGGGCCTGCTGCAAGCTCTGCTTTCAGTTTGAATTTAGACGTGAGTGTTGGGTTGAGTTCGTGGCTCTTCCTGAATACAGCAAAAAAGTAGTTCTTCAGCTGCATGAATTAGTAAATCTCTGTTCAAGTCCTCGGGAGTACATTAACCTGCTACAATAATGTAACAAAAAGCCTGTTACGTTTTGAGTGGTGGTAGTAGGTGGGGTGTTTAAGACACTTTCTTCAATGCTTAGTCTTTGTGAATATTTGCTGTTACAGCTGACTGGTGGGAAATACCACTGAAGGTCAGATAATTCCAGTGACTCCAGTTTATTAGAAGAGTAGTTCATTCTGTTGGTAGTCCCAGGGAAATATGATTCTCTGCGAACCCATGTTTATGTCAGGAACTAATTTATAGCCTGACTTTTTTGCAGTGAACTCATATAGTACATCTACGAAGAGAAAGTATATGTATACAGTTCTGATCTTTGAAAGAAATAAGAACATTCAGGCTTTTGAAATTATTTGGAAAAAAAAAGCTCTCAAGATTATCAAAGTCTTTAGTTAATTCCCAGCCAAAAGTGTAAGCGTTTAAATGTGTTACTGGGACGTGTAACCACTTTCCTGTAATTTCTTATGACATAGTAAATTCTTGGTGCCACCAGGCCTGAAGTTGTCAGGAGGATTTGTATTCAGGCTTGGAGGTAGCAGTTGGGAATTCTGGTTGTCCAAGTGGACTGACTGGGTTATAATGACTGCAACTAACATCAGCAGAGAGACAAGGAAAGAAACAAGCTCCTTGGGAAGAAGAAATTCTGCTTCACCGTATGCCCTAGAGAAAAAAAAGGAGGGGGAGACTTTGCTATTAGTAGACCCTTAGCTGAGATGTAGTGCAGCTGACAGCCCCAGTAAAGAGCATTTAGGCTTTGTGACTGCTTTTAACAAAATTCCATGTTTCTGAAGAGGAGGGGAATCAGGAAGGTTGAAGCGGGAATGACAGTTGTGTGTGCCCTTTCAGCGTGTCTGGGAAGGAGCGAGCCAGCCAAGCCTGCAGCCTTCCAGCCTCCACGTGGCTGGTTGTTCTCAGCAGTAACCAACTGCACTTAAGCTTAAAATTTGTGATGTGTCTTTTTAGGCAGAGCAGTAATTGTCCTGGTAGGAGAGAGTATCTTCCTATTCCTTTCGAAGGTGTTAGAAAGTTTTAAGAGATTCAGAAAACTAAACATACTTCTTCAAGGGCCACGTTTGAGTACAAGACTTAGAATCATAGAATGTTTTGAGATGGAAGGGACCTTGAAATATCCTGCAGTGAGCAGTGACATCCTTAGGTAGATCAGGTTGCTCAGAGCTTTAGAGGTTCCTCTGAATGCTCCAGTGCTACATGTAGCTATCCAGAGTAGGACAGTTATGTAGAAGAAAAGGTGACATTTTATAATTTTAAGGAATTAAAATGATTACATTCACCAGTAGTAAGAAGAATAGATTTTTGCTTTTAAATCCATGCAAAACTTAATAATGTCTGTGGGGAGGAATCAATAAGAAATGAGTTTCGTTTAGATCAGTATATGGGATGGCCTAGAAAAATAAGCAGAATTTGACAGTAGTGTATGGCTTTATAGTCCTTTCGATTGTCATCCCTTTGGAAGAGAGAATATTGAGCATTACCACCAAGTGTCATGAGAAAATACCTGTCTTGTGCCAGCTTTTGACTGTTTCCCCATGTGAACTTCCAACACAAAAGAAGCATCTGAGCTATAGGCAAACATGTGAAGACAGAAAATTTTCATTTATTGCAGCTTGGGTAGCGGAAACCTGCAAAGAGTGAGTGGACTAATTTAATTTGACATGGAAGTTTCTCTGTGTTCCTTGTGTAACCAGATGCTAGTGCAAACAAGAATTCATTCTAATTGGGAATTGACTCAGTTTAGGTTATAAAGTAGATAAGTAGATTCAGGGAATCTTAAAAACCAAGAAATCCCTGTTGCCTCTATAGAAGTTGAGGAGGAAGTAGTTATGTTAGAATAGTTACCTTACCACAAAGGTAATGAAGTATCAAGATAAAAAAGCAGTTGAACAATTGCAGAAATTAAACTGGAGTAAATCGTAAGGGTGCAATGGCTGGCTTCCAAGATTTCTGATGGAAATCTGTAGCTGAACATCTGAGTGACTTCTGAATCTGTAATTTATTTTTTAATACTATGTCTGACCTGGAGGTTAGCCAACTATTAAGAAGAAAAACGATACCAGGAATTAATAGTAGAGTTGAACCTCAAAGAAGTAATTGAGAAAAATAAATTGTCAACATCTTAAAACTTCTAGATGAGCATGTTAGGATGATATAAGACTGCTGCTTACTTGAAGGAGACAAGTATGAAGATCTGTTGCTGGAAACAGTCCTCTTCAACCTCTTTCTGACGGACAGCATGACTTAAAGTGAGCGTACAATTGCAGTCTTACTATCAAACACTTCTGTTAATGTATTTTTTTCAAATTGTTCATATGTTTTTAAGAAAAACTTGATTAAAGGGACAAAATTATGTGCATGTTCTTTAAAGAAAAGGATTGTAAGTAATCTTCCGTCATAGTTGTTTACAACAAACCCTTTTGTAAGGTTTTTTGTTTTGCTCATACCATGTTCTGCAAATGGAAGTTGCATTGAGTCATTAGGTCTTTCCTCTTTTAGGATAGAGTTTTCAGGACAGATGTCATTCGGGATTTTAGGAAAACTAGTTCATGTAAGGAAATAGGTATAATTTCTACTGCAGCACTGAAGTAAGTAAGTAGTGGGCAGTGTTGTATATAGTTGACTGCAAAAGAAGTTGTCATGTATCTTCTGTCAAACAACTACATTGGAAAGGCAAGTTAAAATAGTTTGTACATTAAAAGAGAAAGTGATTCAGGAAGATACAGAAAAATTTATTTAGATCTGTTTTGGTAATTATTTCGAACTTTGCATATGTGAATAGTTTTATAGTTTTTTATAAAGAAGAAAAAATCATCGTGTTAACTAGGTAATTAAAATTCTACATATACGTTGAGATTAACATACTAAGGCTTTGAAAGAGAAAAGGTAAAGATATGATGATAGTATTTAATAATACATATCCTAGTTTATAAGATTTTATTTTATCCCATTAGACAAACAAGAAGTCATATGATGGGAAAATAAATTTGAATTGCAGAATATTTTAAAATTAATAATACATTAACCAAACAGTATTGAAGAAGAATTTCAGGAAAGTTTCTCTTTTCTAAAACTGCAGAGGTTTTATATCCAGGTGAACCTTTTTGGTCTGCAATAGAAGAGCAAAACAAGACCAATTAAAAAAAAAAAAGAGTGTATACTCTGAATACCGTAAAAAATCTTTTGCAATGCATCATGTTATACAGTTGCTTGCCTGTGTTTCGGGGGATTTAGCTGTTCCTCTGGGCTGTTAGGTGTTCTACTAAAGGAATTTAATTGCTCTGAAGGATGGGTGCTAGATAATAGGTATCATCAATTTAATTGTTGCTTTTTTTGTTACTAAGCAGCCTGACTTACATGTCTGTTTGACCAGCCTATGCTACTCGTCCTAGTCTTGCTTAAAAACAAGTTTACTTTTCAATGTGGGTAGACAGTATCCCTAAATACTTACATTAACACCTAATCGTGTGGTATGCAATACCAATACACAGTATTGGTATTAGATTAAATAGTAACTCAGTTTAAAATTTTTATTTCTGCTTAGCCTTCTGTGATTTTACTTTAAAGCAGGCTTTTACAAGCATTTGAGATTTTCTGTTTCGGTTGAATATAGGTCAGGTGGGAGCCGCAGTTGAAGAAAACAGATCATGGTTAGATTTGACAGCTACCAGCCACCAGCGGTTTGTTGCTTGTTCAGTCTAGGGTAACAGTACTGAATATTTGGTGCATCTAAAGATAATGACTTTATTTTCACTGTTGCCTCTCATAAAGTAATGAAGCTATTGCTGTAGTTTGCAGTTGAGAGATGCTCTTGTTTAGCTGGAAAATGGAGTCTTACTGGTGGTAAGGAGATGTTTCATATAGAAGAATTAATCATTGGGCTCTAACAGTGTGAGACATCTGTATCCTATCTGTGGCTGCTGGATTTTACACTTGAATATGTAATCAAGGTCAGAGTTTTCTTTTATTCACATGCCAGCTAGGTATTGACAGTATTTGTAAGGACACTATATAAGTGCCTGTGATATATTAAGAGCTTACATTTTTCCATCTTGTCTGTATACTTTCTGTTGGTACTAGTAATATTTTTTAGTTTTTCTAGACACATGAAAAAAACCCCACTGTACCGAATGGTAAAGAGCAGGACATGTAAATAATGGATGTTTGGCTTTTTTTTTTTTTTTTTAGTTTTTCTAACTTTGATTGAGAGAGATTCCATTACTGTCTTCATGTACAATCACACTGCATTTGTACTTGGATCAGCATGGAGGTGGAAAAGAACAGTGAGACCCTGAAGTAGCATGTGCCGAGAAATTCTTAGACCTCTTCAAAGATGGTGTCAGACATTCAGAGATAGTTTATAGCAACTGTACCGTGTTGTCTTCAGCAGCTTTCAAAGTACAACGTATTTTTGCTGTAACATTTTATTGAATGCAATATGATCATATCTATGATTTGAAAGTGGTTGTGAATACTTGTGAAAATTAGGTGGTGCCTTTGGGCCTGTGGCAAGTTACCAGGATGTTCTCTTACGCATTGCCTGTCTCACTGAAAAATCTTTGGAATTTTTTGTTTGTTCAGTCTTAAGCAATTTGAAAACTGTGGATGATGATCCTGTAATATATACATGATCCTTTCTGTTAATTTAAATTAGACAAAATAGTTATATTTTGAATTCACCAGAGAATTCACTGAGATTTACATTAAGGAGGTAAACGCACAACTTCAAGCTCTTTTAAAACTTCTACTCTATAATTCTGTTTTTATACTTGCAGTTTTGACCTGTTACTCATCTCATAATTCAAGCTGATGTCCATTTTAAAGTTGTGCAGAATTTTGTACAATTTTGTACAGAATTTTGTACAATTTTTAAAACTTATATGCAAAACACTATTTCAATGATTTGTAGTTGTTACACAGATACCCTATAAAAAGATACACAAAAACCATGTTACAACTATGTTAACAACAGGTCCTGATCCTGAAATATTTGATAAATTAAAAAAAATAAGCAGTATTTCTGCCTTCTGTCCTGTGCTTGGTAAGATTTTTTATCCAAGCATGCCAATATTTAAAATTATTTATTCTTTGGATCCCTGGCTACGCATTTGTGATGTAACATTTAGGGTACAACAAAGCCGTTTACTGCGATTCTCAGTTATCCTCTTTCTCCTGTAGTTAAATTCCAGTTAGTAATTATCAGTACAACCTTCAAAGATAGCAGAGATGTTGTTCACTGGTACTTCTCAGAGGACTGAAATTATTAAATCCTTTCCTAACACTTCATAATTAGGGATGATGGCAGGTTCTTCCTGTGAATCTGCTACCTGTAGCTTTTCTACTTTGAAATACAATTACTGAGGTCTCTGGAAGTGGTAAGTACATGAACTCTGACCTTGCTCTTTATTCTTCTTACCACTTGTTATACATAAATTTTGAGTCAGAAAGTAAGACAGGAGTGAGACTCAGTTTTTGAGAATCTTCACTCTATTTGCAGCATGTTTTAATACAAACTTTTATACTTATAGTGGCAATCACTAGATGGCACTGCTCCATGGTCTTTGTAGATTATATTTTCCTTAAAATATTCATTCTGTTCTCTGATACATGACAGTGAATTGTTACTAGTTTGTGGTATGATTTCTCTTGGATTCGTGTCAAATGGTAAGAAAATCTGACTAAAATCATTCTTGAGGAAGGTTAAATCTCTAAACATATTCGATTAAGTGTTTGGCAAGAGGAGAAACATACTGTTTGACAGTCTCTGTTCCAGGATTAGTGCATAGAAAATGTCAGACAAAAAAGCCACAATAAGATTTTTCTTCAATTTCTCTGTTGCTGGTACCTTCTCCAGTTGTAAATCAGCATAGTTCTTCTGCTTCTTCGCAGGAAGGTGATCATGTCATCCTAAATTTGCTAGCTGGCAATTCTAGCTTTTCTAATCCTAAATTGCTCCGTTGTCAATTTGTTCAATGCCAGCCTTTAGCCAAGTGCGTAACAAACACAAAGGTATAAGAAGACTTAATCCCTTCTGTCACTGGAGTGCGAGCAAGATGTATGGCTGATACTGTTTCTTCAACAAACTTCTGTGAATAGACTGCTGTGACAACTCCACCCCCAGTTCAAAAGTGTAATAAGGACTTCATCACTGCATCAACACTGTCATGAACAGCAAACACCAAGTTAAAGAGCCTCGCAGACGTAAAAACATCAGCAGTGATACCCTGCCAAAATAAGGAAGCATGAGCTGTTGTTTGTGTGTGGCATCTTTTCAAAGGTACCGTCCCTGAGTCTATCACTGAAATGGAATATACCCTGGTAATGAAGTTTGGTCGGACATCTCTAGAGGCTAGTGTCTTTAAAGTCCTTATGCACTGGTCTGCTTTACCCCTGGATTTTGTTGTTTTGTTATTATGGCACTCCAGCACAACGGGGATCCAGTCCTGTCTGATTCTTCATTTATTAGAAGAACAGTATAAAAGAGTACACTTGTCTACTGGCTGCATATAAATGGAAATGCTTTTGATCTCCAGTCAAGCTGTCTCAGGAGTGTTTTCAGTTATGGCTTGAAGTCCTGTAAGGCATTTTTTAACCAGAAGTTGACTGAGATTCTCTTCACATCAAGCTCATTGTGGGATTCTCTCAAAAGTAGATGCCAATACTGTCAGTAATGGCAGCCAGTAGGCATTAGCTGTTGTCAAATTTTGAATGATTAGAGAGTTAGGCACTCATTTCTGAGCTTGTCATTTGCAAAGGATTCTACTCTTTGAAATTGTGATGATGGTTTGAGCTGTGTGTGTGATTTTGGAGTTTATTCCAGAAAAAGGATTTACCAGTCTAGCTTTTAGTCAAGATTAAATTTACACCCCCACGTGTTCATACTGTATAGTGTAAAGTTTGGGAAGTTTTAAATGAAAGTATGGAAGTTTTAAGGGCTTGTTACAACACAGTGGATATTCTTTCAGTTCTCTGAAGCTTTTTGTTAACCGTTTTTCTTTCTTATTACTAAAATGCAATCAAAAAAGGCATCAACTGTATTTCGTCTGAGACTTTCAAAAATTTTTTTTTGAAGACAGACCTATAAATTCCTGGAAGAAAATAGAAAATATTGAAGTTACTGCAGGGATTGATGTTCAACATGTTTTTTGGTTTTATTTTTTTCATAATGAAAATGAAGTGAAATGACTCTTAAATTACTTTCAGAAACAAAGATGTATGTTCCATTGTGAATTTACTTAACCTGGTTACTCTTGTGAAATTATCATTTTAAATAATTGCAAATTTGTTTTTGGCGATGATAATTTGCGTTAGAGAGATCGCTACATGAAAATGTACTTTGCAGAAGTTATCCGTGAGTAATTTCGGAACTTCATGAAGAGTTGCCAAAGAAATCAATAAAATCTAGTTTATTTTGTGATCTGTCATTCTGTATGTGAAGATTCTGGAGGCCTGAATGTGGTGTTGGCATGGTAATACCCTCTTCAAGAGGATGCCAGATTAAAGAAGAATACAGGGTGAGGCGATAGTGATGCTAGCTTTGAATTGCAAGACTTTAAGTTGGAGGATTACTTACCCTGGATATTGCGACTACTCTTGGTGTCACCAAGTGTTTGATTCAGTACGGGAATACTTACTGGCTTTTATCACCTGTTTGTGTCTGATTTTTTTCGAGCTGTTTTGTTTAAAGGATTGCATTTGTGGACTCTTCATATCTTATAGTGAGGAAACCATTTGTTCACCAGCTGCTGAGTTAGCAGCCCTGTTACAAGTACATCTCACCAGTGGTTGGAATCTGAACATCATTCCATGTTAATTTCTGGTTATAACTCACTGAACTGGTGAATATCTTAAGAGAAACTGAGTGAACTGTGACCAAATTATACAGGAAACTGTCATGTAGACTGTAACAACAAAAATGTCTTAAAATGAGTCATTTTCTTTTAGTGCTAGGAAAGTGATTTTAGTAACACACGAAAACATCATTATGCCTAAGGCTGTTCTGTATCTACTTGATTCAGGAGTCGAACTAAGACTCTTTCCCTCATTTCCCTTATTGCCTGGTTTTCAGTTATAGCAGTAAAAGAACAGACACACATTTCATGCTTGCCTGTATGACTTGAGAATGAGGTTGCCACATTTCTGCCGTAAGTTTCTTGTAGGAAATTTCTCAAAGATAAGGACTCCTCTTTCAGTATAAAACTGAGAAAAATAGCCTAAACTCAACAAACCCTAAAAGCATAGAAGGATTATTTGGCAAAGGACTGCTTGGTTTGTTGTTTGATGAAGGAGTAATCTGATTACTTCAGAAATATTCAGTAGTGTTTTGTTCATAAGGTCTTAGAAGACTTTGGAAGTTCAAGATATATGCTAATTTATATTTCAGAGTTACTGAAAACTGACCACTTTGTTTTGTAATCAGCATTTGATTTTAAAAATGGGAGATTAAAAGTGGCCGAGTATGCTTCTGAACATATGCATAGGTGTGAAACACTTTGCAGTGTAAGTAGCATTAGAGTTACAACAGTAATTTGGGGCTGTTCTTTTTATGAGGGTAGGATATATTTATATATAAAATACCAATTTCCTTTATGAATATAATATATATAGAACAGCTCTTTTATAGGTACTTAAACTAAACATGTTTTACATTTTTGTGTGTGCAGTGGTTATGGCTAGGTAGCTTTACGAATGCACTTTGCAAATCTTTAAGGTTACCGTGGACTTTTAGTGCTTTATAGAATGTAAAATATTCCCATGCTGTAGAAGACCCTGCAGCTTTGTTAAAGAAGGTAAACAGAGATACTTTTAATGGTGAGCCAAAAAATAGGGAAAATAGCTTGGTACAATGTCTTAGAGACATCTGATGAGCTCTCTATACTTGGTACATTGCACAGTAACCTAGAATTTCAAACGTGATGAATTTATGCTTATTATGTAACATAAATTAGTCCATCTAATGAAGCTGTACTTTATAGAAATCTCAGGGGCTTAACTGAATTGTCTCAGATGAGTGGGCTAACTTAGTGTGAATAAGCATATTGTTTTTGTGTTGTACTACATACTTTGCTTTTTGTTGTAGCAGTAATTTAGTGAACTGATCTCTGCAGGTGCTTTGTCAAGGCTGAATCTTTGACATTCAGTAGAACCCGAGAGGAGAAGTATCCATTTCTGAAAAGGCCTGCACATCTGGCTTTTGTTGCCTTTTCTGAGTCTTTTTTTAAACAGAGAAAACTGTACAATTCCTGGCCAGGCTCTAACATGGTGGTCTCAGGGACCTACTAAATCAGGCAAAATTCAAGCCCAGGATGTCTCTTTACAGATGGTTTAGGAAAAGGAGACTCTTTTTCAAAGGAGCAGATAGATATCCCCGGGTCATCAGTGTGCAGGCCTTTTTCTCTGAATTAATATGTTCATACCAACCATGGGGTAGTGGGTGTGCAAACACATGCAGGTTCTATTACAAGAAAAAAAATAAAGAGGACTCTAGGTAGGGTGGTTTTTAATTTTTCTTTTTGAAATTAGAATAAGACCACTTAATTAAGAGTGAATAATCTATCCCTTCGCGTCAAGCACTACTTTCTTGAGTATGGTATAGCAGAAGTTATGAAGTTTTTAACAAATGTATCTATGCATATTCCTACAGAGCATTCTTTTATTTCTGTTTAGAAATGCAGGATTTCTTGAAGAGGTTTAATTTTTATTTTGGGAACATGCAGAAAAATTTTTTTTTACTTACTGCTGTCATAACAAGTTCTTTACAGCTTTTGCCACCAAGAAGAAAAATGGATATTCCTTGTAATAAAACTAAAAGTTCTATTGCACAATAGCTGTAACAATGGATATCTTATAGTTATTTGCTTTTTCACAATTCACAAGGACATCAGATTGAAAAAGATTTTTGCAGGTTTCCAAATACGCATAATAAAAATAATTCCACTAAGAAAAGGTACATGTCTAATGATGCTGAAGGAAGTCCCTGCAAGGAGATAAGAGCAGTATGTCAGATTTGTAATTACATACTTAAGTAGAAGTGTAAATAGTACTGAAGTTTCCAAGCAATTATTGCATTAATCCCTCTTCTTTTTTTTTATTATTATTATTTAATGGAAACAAGGTCTAAGAAGGACTTTGTAAATAATGCCACCATGTTTTGATTGACTTCAGTTTATCAGGCTTAATTACTGCATTGAAATGCTCCTATAATTCATTTGGATTGGAGCAAACAGTCAAGTGGTACAAACTGTTGTATTAGAAGGATCATGTAAACCAACTCAAGATTTACTCAATTGCTTTAATAGCATTTCTGCTTTGATCTAGCATGAGAGTTGGTTCATGTTGTTATCAATAAAAAAGTGAAGCATTTAACTTTAGAAAACGTGTAATCCTTGAAAAATAGAGTTGCACGTACTTTTTAGCTCTTCCCCAAACTTTTTAAGTCACTGATGAACTTTTGATTTTGTCTTTTTTTTCCATGTAAGCTCCATTTTCTGTTTAGTTGTTTTTTTTTCTTCAAGATACTTCTTTTTGTTCTAATATTACCCACACTGTGCAATGATTACAAGCTTTTCTTTAGAGTGTTTTGATATCATTATGGCTTTGTTATCAAGAGGAATGTAGGTCTTTGCATAAGAAGCAACACTAATACAAAATCAAATTAAAATAATGGATCTTATTACTAGTAAGCGTAATAAAAGTATGTCTATTCAGCATCTTGTTTCACAGGATTTTTTTTCCAAGGCAGTGTTTGCAATACTTCCTATTTTTATTTTTCAATAGTTTCTGAGTGGAAGGAAGAATCTTACTGTTACCACAAGACGCTGATATTAAAAGACATCTCTCTCTTTCTGTAGATCTCTGGAAGAGGGACTGGTTGGAAAAGCGTCACACCAATAGAATTACATTCTTTCTTCAGTACAGTTTTTGATACAGTAATGAAGTATGCCATCTGGTGAAAGTGACTTGATTCGCTCTTATTTCTGCCCAGGGGAGCAAAATGTGTTGCGGGTTATTTAAAAAAAAAAAAATCCACAACAAAATCAAACGAAAACCAGAAAAAGGAATAGGACTGGATCCCTGGATCCTCTTTTGGTTGAAAATGTTTTATGTTCGTGTAGATCCTTTGCTGTCAGTGATGCTATTGTGATTTCTGTGAGGCAAAAAATTAGCTTACAAGTGCAAAATTTTGATTGGAACTGTGAACATTTAATCAAATTTCATTTGCCCTGTCAGAGTGATGTAAGAACTAATAGACAAAATGAAATAGGATATATGAAATCTGTATTTTATGGCTAAAAGTAGGTTTGAAATCACTTTTTTGGTGTTGCATCCAGGGAATCTTTGGAAGAATCGTATAGAAGTGTGTTTCCTTGACAAATTATATACCACTGCCTTTATTTTCTATTTCAACAACATTTCTCAGAAAAGTAAATTGTTTGCCCCAAATGCAATTTGAACTGAATTCAGTTGATAATTTTGACTTTGTGTCCAAAATAGCCACAGCATTTTGCTTGAATATTGTTCAAATAAAACACTCTTTTCTCTGCAAAAAAGAAAAAAATTAATTGAAATTACATTTTTCTCATTTGCCTTTTAAAGTAGATTTTAAATAAAACACTGGAAAAGTATAAATTTGTGCAGAGATTTTTAGAAAGGGTAGTCATCAACAGTTAAGGGTAGTCGTGAAGCCATTCAAGGGTTAGCCTGTACCAGAATTGGGTTGTTCCATATAATCTGGAGTTTCTACTGGAAATGAAAGAAGGAGAAATAAAAAAAAAAGATCCATTTCAGCATGACAGTCAGGTGAAGGGATCAGTCTTTATGCCTTGTGTTTGCCATTAAGGCAACATCTCTGTGATGCTGGTGGATTTCTTACATGTCTTAAGAGATCCTGAATAATGGTGTTATCATTATATTCTGGGTACTGAGAAAGAGATGTGGCTGCCAGATAAGTGCAGTTGCAATCAATAATAGATACGGTCAAATGTGTGAAAGGCAAAGTAAACATGGACGTATTTAGACAAATATAGCTCTGCAGGTTGCCAGTCAAATATTATTGGTGACACTATGTGTAGATCATTTTATTCCTAGGATTTTACTCTGCATGACGGGTATTAATTGCATGATCCAGCAGGCTTGTGTTATACTGACGTGTGTGTTTGAAGATAAATTTTTGTTTTTCACATAATATACCCTCAATAGTGTTTGAAGCAGGTAACCTTACTCCCAGGAGTCTTTCTCTGCCAGTTACCTTCCTTGCCCCTATTTATTGGTAGCCTGTTCTCCCGCTAGGTTTGTTGTGCCCTTTGCTTCTGATTTCTGCTGCATAGTTAGGTAAGGTACCAGCCATAAAGGTTGTCAGTACATGAGTGCAGAAGTTTCACAAATCAGAAGTCCGAGTTAGACAGGAAGCAGATAAGTAAGTGATTATAGGCATTTTGATCTGAAACACCGTAATAAAATATCTAAAGAAGAGACTAAGTAATCCTATCTGCAGAGCAGAGTCATACCAGGACTTCCAGTGTTGGATAGAATCCTAGAATCACTTATGTTGGAAAAGACACTTAAAAGCGAGTCGTACTGTAAACCTAACACTGCCAAGTCCACCACTAAACCTTGTCCCTAGATGCTATATCTACACATTTTTTTTAATACCTCCAGGGATGACTAGCCTGTTCCAATGCTTAACAACCTTCTTGGTGAAGAGATTTTTCCAGATATCCAGTCTAAACCTTCCCTGGCACAACCTCATGCAGTTTCCTCCAGGAGAGATATTTGACCAAAAGGGGCTAAAAATGTTTTCCTCCTTTTTAAGATGAAGCTTTTATAGTGGTGTTCTTTGTCTGCCTTTGACTCTTGAAACAATCTGTCACTGCCTTCCTCACTGTTCTTCTTCCTTCACTTGTGTAATATGCAGTTGCAGAAATAACTTTCCTTCTTCCAGAGATTGAGAAGGAAGCTGATACTAAGATTTTAACATGTCTTTTAGAAGAGGTTTTTCCTGAGAGATTTAGTACCAGCCCCACAACATTTTAAGGAGTTTACCTAGCTGTCAAATATATGACACAGATTTTAGATATTCAGGTATGAAGTAAACTTCCATTTCCTTAGGGATACCACACAACTGCCTCCAACTAAAAGAGAAATTTATGCCTCAGAATAGTAAAAATTACTGGAAAAATTTGAAAATTAACAAATAAATGCACTCTGAGTACATTTGCCGTGGGTGAATTGGCCCAGTGTGGAGTAAACATTCTTATTCACTTCCCTTGAAAATAGTCCTCCAGGCATAATTTCCTGACCAACCCAAGCTAACTGAGTTGATCCAAGTGAAAAAGATAAGTGTTTTTGTTTAAATTGATTTGGTGTGCAGGCAGGTCAAGTGTTTGGTCTTGTTGATTCTGTGACTGTGTGAGCGTTACTATATATAAAGGAGGTACCATCTCGTTTGGGTAACATTACGAAGTTGGATTGACTCAAAGCAAGCAGGGATAAATGGTCTTACAGCCATGGAGGCAGTAGGCAAGGACTTAGGATTCAGAACTGAGATTGCTAGTGGTGCCTAGAACAACATACTTTTGCTTTGTAAACCTTCAGTGATGCTTTCTTTGATTTTTATTTTTTTTTTTTTTTAAAATCATGTGTTTTTCCTGCCTGGAGTTCCAGCCCTCTAAGGTAGTAAGTGGCATTGCCCATTTTTCTGTGCTGCATCACTCAGTATATACAGCAAATATTCAGTGGAGCTGGTAGATGTAACGGCAGCACTATATTTTCAGCATGAAAACACATCTGAGTTGTCTCTCTCTTACGTAAACTCTTTGTCCACTTCCTCATCTGGATATATCAATACCAGCTCATTCTGCTACAGCAGGATATGCCAGGTGTGGCAGGCATCTGTGCATATTTTGTTCTGTGACTTTGTAAGGTCATTTTGTGAGGAGCATTGTCTAGATAAGTTGGCATACTTGGAATGTTATGAAGAGTAGGTCAAATCAATTACTCTGTTATGGATATAACTAATAGGTGTTTCTTTAAAGTGTGCATAGAGCAGATTTTTTGCTTCCTGCTCACTTTTCCAGGTGTTTTTGGTCCAGCTGAGTTTTTAAAAAAAACCGAACAGTAATTTTAAAATATTTAAAGTATTTGTCACCATTTAGAGCTTCAATAATTGCAGATCAAAGCAGCTAAATTTAGATAATCAGTGATAGTTTAGAATATTTTATGGTCTCTAGTGGAGCAGTCAGCCTTGGAGAAGGTAATAGATTTAATGGACAATGTCAAGGTTGGAAAGGTGGAAAAGAGGACATACTAGGGGCATAGGAAGAGTCTTTGGAGAATACAGGCTGAAAGGCCTGACCATGCGTATTGCTTAGACTTGTGACAGATGAGGGAACTGGCTGTTATCAAGATAGTACTGAGATTTAATTGCACAATTAAGGATGAACAAATGGGACATCATCATAAAACTATACTCTCAAGACTGTTTACAGAGGGAGTGAATGAGAATGGCATGATTATTCCACTTTGTGCAAGGGGAAAGTGATTGAAAGAGAGTGTACATCATCTGCTGAAAGACGGTGAGTGTACACGGTCTACTGAGAGAGGAGAGAATCTCAGATCGTGAGGGAAGAATAAACTCTAAGTATACTGGTAACTTGACGCGAGAGAATACCGTTTCCAAGGACAGCATACAGTTTTACAGGTATTAGGTGATCTTTTATTTCTGAAAGCTGTTGAGGCATCGGTTTTGTAACTCTTAAGTTTCACAAAGTGTGAAATTAAATTGCTTTTGCATAGTGCCATAAATATAAATGTTTAGAGTTTCTTCTGAAGATTTCAACTGGATTATTTAAATGTAAACCCCAAATCCATGATGAATGAACATGACATGAATGCTTTTTCCAGATGACTTAAAAAGTAAACAGCCAAAAAGCAGAGGGGCCTAACTTTGAAAATAAATAAAGTAGAAAATAATTTCTATATATTTAAAATACGCTCTTAAATCTCAAAACATTGTATTGAGATTTAAGAATAAATTATTATCTTTACCAACGCTACATGGTGATCTGTATATACGGAAGCTAAGGAAATAATAGGTAGAGGAGATACACAGTGCCGTATTGTTCCCTGAAATAAAGTGACACATCTTTGTTTCAGAGTAGTTATGAGCAGTACCACTGGAAAATAAACAGTCATTCATTTTTGTAAACAAAACCACCTAGGTAATCTTGCAATTCATGGTGGGAATATGAACTTGAAAGACAGATTCTGAAATGGATATGTAGTCCAGTGGATGCGGTGGAAGAGAAAGGCATTGGGTTTTGTTTTTAAGCGTTCTAGAAAAAATGCTTTATGGCTTCTTTTCTTTCAAAAAGGACATCAAAGGAAACATGAAGCTTTAAGTCTTAATTCTCAAAGAGAGTTGGAAATGGAGATCTGTTACTTCTTGCTAGACATAAATTCCTTTGTACTGAG
>NW_009732716.1:0-11727 GCF_000703405.1 Apaloderma vittatum | reverse complement strand
TGCTTCAGGAGACATAATGTGCACTGCTTTGCCTTTTGGTTCAGCTGTCCCATCCGATACTCTAAGTTACGTTTTATGACTTAAATTTAGAGATTTGGTTTCTTTCCCAAGATAAGCTCAAATTTCCTCAACTTGTTTTTTTTGCCAGGGAGAACTAAAAATGAGTCAATAGCAGTTGGTCCAAAATACTTTGAGTTGTGTTTGGTTTCTGTTTCATCTTCATGTGTTCATGTGTGCCATTATAATATAAAATAATATAAACAGAGTTTGAAAGGAGAAGTAATTTGGAAGCAAAATAATTTTGACATTGTCAGAACATGTTTTCCTTTTTGTCTTCCCAAATAAACCAACTGGATTCTCTGAAGAGTTGCATTCTAACAAATGTATCTTGTGATGGAATATAGTTCTAACACAGTGTTTCTCTCTACCTTGCTCTATTTTCTGGTTCGGATTTATCATGTTTGATGTCAGGAGTATGTAAAAAGATTCACAGCATAGGCCAACTGAGATCAAGATCAGTAAACTAGAACCTTGGGGAATTTGTGGAAAAGATGATCTAATGGAAAAAAGAGTCTTGAGATTAACTGTGCAGGTAAAATATGTTGTCATACACATCATTGCCCACTGCATAAATGAGACTTCAGTGATCAGTTAATCTGAAAGCTCAGTGTTCGTGTACTGTAACCTGTACTGTCAGATTTTGGACTTCTTTAGCAATGTGCAGAGGAAATGATACCACTCAGGAAAGATGTTTCCTAAACATATTTCCTTTTTGTAGTGTTTCTTTTAGTTTTTTATCTTTTTTTTTTTTGGTCTAAGAGTACCTATGTGTATATGTCTTTGTCCTTAAAGAATGCTTATGCTCTCTCTGTGCATTGAAAATTTTGGGTAACATTGCTGTATCATGGTGTTCCTTTGATCAGGTGGATAATAAAATTACTACTTTCAAACAGTTTCTTATAGCTAGCTGTGAATTGTTTACGTGAGCAGATTTGGGCCTCAGGTAGTAAAAGTAAAAATATCTTCTATGAATTCTCTGGAGATTTGAAGATTTTGACAATTTAAAAGTTTTTTTTAATGTTTCTATCACTATCGATTCCTCTTATAGCCTTTTCCTCCTGTATCAAGGAGAACTGAGAGCACAGAAACTATCTGCTGATGCTGATGTTTCGTTTAATGTGTGCCATTTGCCTCGTTTGACTGACAGGCTGTACTAACCATGCTGACAAGCCTTAGCAATGGCATACACAGAGTTTATGTAGCACCTGAGCAACTGTCCAGAAGAAATTCACAGTGAAAATCAGTGTCATGTCCCTTATGATAGAGGTGAGACAGAACTTAGCAAGACGAAACAGTTATTTTTTATTGACACTGAATTTATGCTGTTGTGTGGCCCTTTAATGCCTGTTTGAAGACAGACAATGAGATCAGTGCTGCACATTATGACCATAAATCTTATGAATAGCTCTGTTCTTTGGTGACTGAATCTCGTGTGGATGCTCTCAAACACTTAAAAGTAGGTATCGTATATGCTGCATGACTGATTTGGTATGCAGACTGATTTTGAGGGCTTAATCTAGAAGTGGAGATCTGCAGATCCTCTTCATGAAAAGAAAACTTCCTGATGTTTCTGCAGGTAAACACGGTTCATGATACATGGGGATGAGGCACAACTTGTGCAGCAGATAAAGTACACCTTAAATGGACACCTGAAAATGGACATTCTTTTTTCTGTCAGATTAAAACCACACTTATGAACATGTTACTAATTCTGAGTGGAGTCTATTATTTAAGCTACTATAACAGCATACATTTGACAAGAAATAAGGACTTACTACATCAATTAAACTGATAGAGTGAAAAAACAGGGCAAATTAATCTAAAAGTCTAAAAGCATTTAGTTCTCCTTTCTGCTCTGCTTATAAGTCTGATCCAGAATTTCAATGAGTGGGATAAATATGAAGCTATTATTAAAGAAAGTTCTGTTAGCAACTGTACTATTTCATTATTACATTAAATTATAAGGCAGAATAACCTTCAGATGTGTGCACACTATGCAGCTCTGATTTCCACTTGGTATGTGTTTTTCTGTGACATATTCTCTCTTCAGTGTTGCTTTGTTACTAAAAGTAGTTTTAACAGAATCTTTAAATTAGTTATATGGGTTTTTTAGGGAACTCACTTGTTAGTAGTTCTTTTAATTTGTACAATTTAATTTCTGTAGCAGTGAAATAAAATGGTGTGGATTTTCAGTTAGGAGTATGTCATGGTTTGAGCCATCTATTTGGGACAGCAACGAAGAACCACAAACCCATTTTGTCACTCCTCCCTGCATCCCCATTGCTTCAGGAGTGGGGGGGGAGAAAATTCAACAGAAGAGGCTCAAGGATTGAGGTTAGGACAAGGAGGGTTCATTCACCACTTAAAATCATGGGTGAAAAACAGAGTAGACTTGCGGAGAAAACATAAATTTAATTTACCACCAGCAGTTATCAACTAGATCAGAGTAGCATAGGGAGAGGAGTACATAAATAAATGCCAAATAAATAAATATGCTCCCCTCCGCCCTTCTTCATGGCAACCTCCGCCCCTCCATCAGTGCAAGGAGGGGGTGACAGGGTGCAGTCCATCTGGCCATTGTCCATGGCAGTTCTTTCTTCTCAGGAAGAGGTGTCCTCACAGTCTTCCCCTGCTGCCACGTGGTGTTCATCTCACGGGAAGCTACCCTTGCCCTCCATGGAAGTCCTTCCCACCAGTGTAGGATCCTACTTGAGGTTGCGGGTCACTTTGGGCACATCCTCTGCTCCTGTGTGGTCTCTCCCCTTGGCAGGGGGTTCTCCATGTGCCGCTGCAGCCTGGATGTTTCGCTGCCATTGATCTCCTCAGTTTGCAGGCAGGGTTCTCCTTGACATCTCACTCACCACAACACTGGGAAGATGCTCTGCCCTGGTGCCTTTCTTCCCTCCACTTCCCCCCCAACTGCAGTTTTTTACTCTTCTCTCACCTTCCCCTCCTCCAAACGGAAAAACAGGAGATGGAGACAAAGCAACAAAGAGGCTGGCCCAAAAGATTTCCCCTTTTAAATACCTTAATTGCAGAGGCACTGTTTGGCCTGGCCTTGGCCAGAGACAGGTCTGACTTTTACCGGGGCTGGGAGAGGCTCTGGAAGTTTCATAAGGAACCCTCCCCTACAGCAGTCCCCCTGCTACAAGAAAAATCCATCAGACAAACCTATGACAGAGTAGTTGCCGTAGAGGTAGCGAGAGCATTACTGTAAAATCAGGACTCTTGACTGTAGACCGTCAAGCCTCCTTTCTTGTCCTTACCCACTGTTAAAATTATTCACTCATTTCCAGGCAGAGCCTTTTCAGAAATATTCTGAATAACTTACTCCTCTACCTGACTACTGCTTTTGTGAAAGCAGCGTGGAAGTTGACATTTTGAAATATTACATATTCAGTGTTTGAAGTGAAGTTATAGGTTATTGCTGCTGATGTTAGTGGATACAGTGCCAGGAATTCCCCCATCTGATTCTAGCCATGACAGATGGATTATTTTATCCCCCTTTGGTTTCATTGTTGTTTCTGAATCACAGTGCCTTCACGCAGAGGAGGTGTCCTGCATTGCCTATTCTTAAACAATTATAGTCGTAAAATAATTTCATAACTTTGTTTGTATGTTGCTATATATTTGTTTTGTGCTTGATTTTTAAAATGTGTTCAGATAGATTTTACTTAGGTTCTGAACTTGACTTACTAGAATTTACATACAGTAAGTCCAAACTGACTCCCCTTCATTAATCTAGGACCCAGAAGTTTTGTGTTGTGTTTTTTTTTTTTTTTTCAAATATTAGTGCGAAGATCAGTTTGTCCTTGGTGCCATTCCTTTAATGTGCATGTACTTGATGCTGGAGGTATGAATGATTGGTTCTATCACAAAATAACTTAGGTTGAAAGCTTGTGCCAGTCTCATCCTCTGCTTGCTCTTTGTTCCTAGGTTTCCTCAGAAAAGAGTGATAGTTACTTGAAATCTACTGATAGATTTCCCCTGCAAGCTTGAGTCTCTTCAGTGTCCTTACAATTCTCTCACTGTTCTATGAGAGTAGTAGACTACAGAATACCGTAGGGGGTTGATTTTCTATCTTCTCTGTCAGTAATATCACTCGATTTTATATATAGTTGTGTTCCAGCAGGATATTTACTTGTTTTTTTTTAAAGTTTCTTTCCTTTTTGTCACTAGGTCTCTTTAGTCTATAGCAACTTTTTTACTTATTGGAGAACAAAATCTGTTTTTGCAGACGATTAAATGCTTTTCCTTTTGAAAATAAAAGGCTTGTTCTCTGATTCAATTATAGTTATTTCTAGTTGCATCTTTTTATCGTAGTGTTCCATTATTTGATCTGTTAGAAATGTCTTCTTCGCTATTGTTGTGGGTTAAAAGCAGTGAGCAGCTAAGCCCCATGCAGCCACTTGCTCACTCTCCCTGCAGTGGGATGGGAGAAGACAATCTGGAAGGTAAAAGAGAAAACTTGTGGTTTGATTTAAAGACAGTTAATAGGTAAAGCAAAGTATGCACACAAGCAAAACAAAATAAAGAATTCCTTCACTGCTTCTCACCAGCAGGCAAATATTTAGCCACTTTCAGGAGACAGGCTCTATCATGTGTAATGATTGCTTGGGAAGACAAATGCTGTAACTCCCAATGTTCCAGGTTCCTCCTTACTTCCCCGGCTTTTACTGTGGAGCATGATGTCTTGTGGTATGGAGTGTCCTTTCATAAGTTGGAGTCAGCTGTCTGAACTGTGTCTCCTCCCAGCTTCATGTGCACCCCAAACCTACTCACTCAGAGCAGTGTGAGAAAGGGAAAGGTCTTTGACGTAGAGAGATCACTGTTCAGCACTAGCTGAAACTGTTATCACCACTGTTTTGGTCACAAATGGAAAACATAGCACCCTGTGAGCTGCTGTGAAGAAAATTTTCTCAGCCAAAACCAGGATACCTGTCTTGACAGAAATAACTAGTCATTCCCTGTTTTGTTGTTTAATTTCTCTCCTTTTACTTTTTCGGTCTATAATTTTCATTTAGAACAGTGATTAGCCTATAATATCTTTCTCTCCTGAAGAGGTTTTATTTGGGTTTTGAGACTGTGGTGTTTCTAAACTTTGGCTATATTCTATGAACTGATTAATAGGCTTCTGTGTCACTCGGTCAGCATTAACTCTGGCTCACTGAGCTCATCTACTTCAGACACTGAAGCTGAATCTGAAGGACACAGGAACATTGCTAGAATAAATGAGGTGAATGGGCAGTGCGCTATCTGCTTCCTGCTCCAAGGAAAAAATAAATCACATCTTTAAAATTAACCTTTTGGAGGAAAGGTTTTATGGCACAAGATCCATAAGAGCTCACAAGAAGAGAAAGCTAAAGTATTAATTCCTAAAATTTCTCTCTGTGCTACTTATTCTGAGCGTTGGAATATTTGTATTATTTAATAAAACAAGGAGACCTTCCAGCATGAGTAACAACTAGATTGTAGACATCTTGTATCTATAAAGAACAAATCAACACATGTAGAAGAATTTTCTGGATCATGCCCTGGAGAAAACAGCTATGTATACTTGACCTGCTTAGAGACACAGACTTGGTTTCTGTAGCAGCTTGAAAAATTACAGGAAGTTTAGTAAAAGGGAAACCTTTTTTTTTTTTTTTTTTTGCTCCAAGATCCATGGCAGTCATCCCTGTTGCATGAGACACCTTTGAGGAAAGTGGCAAATCTGTATATCACAAAATTAAGTGAAAGTTGCTTTGACATGTCCAGACAGAGATTAAAAGGTAGATGAACACAGAAGGGAAGAGTTGAGTGAGAAGTTCTGTAGAGACAAAAATTAACCGTCCTGCTTTTCATATTATTGGAACAGGTGTTAGGTAGTAGAAAAAATTTGAACTGGAGGCTGAAGGTTTACAATGTTTAAGCATATTAATCTCTTAGAATAGTTTCTATGTGTTCTGATTAAATACTTTACTGATCATTGTAGATTTTTTGCAAGTAGTACCTTGCAATACCAGTTTTCCTTTATACTCCTTTGGTCTCTTCTTTATACTCAGTGTCTATGCAGAAACGTGATTTACTGAGGAGAAAATTTATTCTGGATTCTAGTGACATAGTATTTTAGATAATCAAATAAGAACTATGGATTGCTATTTTCATAGTTTCCAGTTAATGATTTCTTAAATCACTTTTGTGTATTGTACCAGATTAATAACCAGTGTCAAAATCTTGTATTGCTTTTCCTGCTATTGCTGTTGCCTTTCTAGTCTTTCTGTCTCTCAGTGCCATGGTCTGGAAGGCACAGCAAGAAGGTGAAAAATGGCAGAACATTAAAAGAGCAGAGGTTTCAGCTATCGTTGTCCCTGTATTTGGATCATCGCTTCACAGAGCTCAAAGTTGTTAGTTCACTGCCTTCGCTTATTGAAACATCAACCATCCTGTTTTCCTGAAAGCAATGCTACCAACAGAAAAGTTGAGAAGTCGTTTGTCAACATTTATTAGCACGACTAAAATGGCACCTGGTGTAGTCTTAGAATTGCTGTGCTGCACTGCAGAGCAATTATCCCTGTGATAACGGGTTACTTAAGGTTGTCCTGTTCCATGAGTGCCCAGTGGTGAATAGCCTGCTGCTTAAGTACACGCCAAGACTTTCATCAAGTACTCAGTCTGGCAGGTCTCTTCATTTCAAAGTGGTTAATTTAATAATAAGAAGAACTGTTGATACATTTGAACATGGGGTTTAGCTAGCTCCGGAAGAAAGAAACTAAGATAAAAGGCAATAATTAAAAATTAAATTATGTTTCAAGGTGAAATGTTAAGAGCCATTCATCAAGGCATGATCGTGGGTAACTCATGATTTCCAAAGCATAAAACCTCAGATATTTAAGCAGACATAGTTAAATCGATTTGTATTAGTGAATGGTTTACTTGAGGGAAACAGAACTGAACATTTTCAAGTCATCTGAGCATAAATAGTAGTTTACTAGTCCATCAAACTGTGCACTGGCATGTGTCATTTATGAGTATTTGTGTTCATTTGTTCTCTCCATTTTTTCTTCTATAGATTCAAGAAAAAAAATGAAAAGCTGCTCTTTCCAACCAAAAGACTATCATACGTCAAAGAAAAATGTTCCAAATCCAAATTTTTCTTTGTCTAGTCTGACAGTAGATGAAATCAGTTATGGACTCACTTTAGAAACAGTCTTGTATTATAAAGTTCAGTGAAAAAGAGGGGAAATAAATATGGATATTGGAATTATGACTTTTGGGAGTTTTGCACAAACTTATATCAGGAAAAAAAATAAAGGTTCTGTTATATTCTCTGCCGGAGCTCTTGATTTCCAAGAGTAATGCCCCAGATATGCAGGAGCAGATTCCAGGACCTGTGCTGTCAGCTGTGACACTGTACAATACGTTGGAGGAATTCCCACTCAGCAGGGATCAGCCTCTGTGATTCTATTCTTGCTTTTATTGAGTCCCTTTTTACTGAATAAGTTAGTAGAACCTTCATTTTGTTAGCAGTATGAGTAGTTTGGACAATTAATGTGCCTAATAAGGACATGCTGTTTTAGCAAAGGCATTTTTATTATGAAAACTTGCAGATGACGCTTTTAATTTATGAAATTGTAGTTCTAATTTCAGACCCAGTATATGCAATGACTCTTGTTTTACTGGAATATACCAAATGGCATGTTCCCTCTCTTGAAAAATGGAGTATGTGTGTCCCAGATTTACTTATATCACAAATTACAGCTACTTACTACCTTCTTTGCAGTACTAGTTACCCTCTGCAGATGACTTTAATTCAGTAATTGCCGTATCAGAAACTGTATTTTATGTTTGGAAACCTGAGGAAGTTGCTGTTTCTCAGCACCATCAGATCGTTTCTATGGGAAAGCTTCTAAGTTCTTCGGCCAGAACTTTCAAAGCACCCAAAGAATAAAAACAAACCCCGTCAAAATGCATTTTTTGCTTGTATGGTTGTGACATCCTCAGTATGCCTCATCTTGCTGGAGAAAATTTCTCATCAGAACACTGAGCCTTGATTCTCCCTCATATTCTTTCTCACAGAGAGATATCTGCTGTCTTTTTGCTATTTGATGAAGAAACTGAGTACGTCCTGCCTCTATCCCCCTGCCCAACCAAACCCCAACCCTCCTCCCACAGTTTTTCAGGCTATATGTCCAGTTATGATGAAAGTCTCTATTAGTTTTCTGCTAAAAATCAATTATAATTTTTAACTTAATGTAAACTAGAAAGAAGACGTCAAAAACAAAATCCAGAGTCAACAAGTAAAGGCACTAAGAATAACGTGCTGTGTGTCTACTTAGGCAATTAAATAAAATTATACAACTTTCAGATAACTTTACCTTGCACCTTCAATAAATATAGCAAATAATGGCAAAAGAAATCATAAAAAAACTTGTCACAAAACTAAATAGGATAATAAGTAGCTTTTGTTTCCTAATAAGAAGAAATTCTTCCATCAGAATTGTAGTGGCCAGCTGCCCACCCAGCCACTTTATCCCCCCCTCCCCTTCTCTTCTAGACAGGGGCAGAAGATCTACTGAAGGGCCCATGGTTTGAGATAAGGACAGGGAGATCACCTGCATCTGCCGTTTGGGGCAAAACAAACCCAATTTTGGGGAAATTAGATTTATGAAAAGAACAAATCAGAGAAGTGTAGTGAGAAATAGAAAACAGATCTTAAAAAATAACACCTTCCTCCATCCCTCCCCTCTGTCTGGGCTCAACATCACTCCCGGTTTCTCCACCTGCTCCCCTCGAGCGACGCAGGGGACAGGGAATGGGGGTCACGGTCAGTTCAGCCAATGTTGGTTCCACCGCTGCTTCTTCACTCCAGAGGATGACTCCTCAGTCTTCCCCTGGGCCATTGTGGGGTCCCTCTGTCCGGGGACAATCTTCACACACTTTCTCCAATGTGAGACACCTCATGAGGGGCAGTCTACCCCAGCGTGAGTCTGAGCTGCAGTCCATCAGGGGAAACATCTTCCTCTCTTCACTGACCTTGGGGTCTCACTCCTCCATCTTTCTGCCAGCTGTTCTTTTTCCCCATTTCTTAAATATCTTTTCACAAAGGCGTTCCTCTCCTGTCACTTCACTGACGGGCTCAGCCTTGGCCAGCAGTGGGTTCCTCTTTGGAGCTGGCTGGTATCGGCTCTGTCAGACTCAGGGGAATCTTCTAGCAGCTTCTTGAAGAAGCCACCCCTACAGCCTCCCCACTGCCAAAATCTGGCCAGGCAAACACAGTACAAGAATTCACTTCTTTGTTTCGTTTTCAAAAGGGTGAAGAGCATTGGATACAAAGAGCTAAACCAGCAGCACTTTTATAAATCAATTGTGTGCCTCCTGTGTCAATATATGTTCCTGTAAAACATGCACAGGGCCAGTCAGATTTTCAGTGTGCAGACTTGATATAAATGAATAAAAAATACACATTTGAAGATAGGAGTGTGCACCTAGGCAGAAATTTAGTGGTCTACAGTACATACACTAGACTTGATAAAAAAGTTCAAACCACTGATGTTTTCACTATAACGAAAAATATTTTAGTACAGCGTAATATATTGTTCAGCCTGCAATCGCTACCTTGAAGCATACTTCTTCATTTTATTGGTGGGTATTTTTGTACAAGGATAAACCTCTGCAACAAATAGATCAATGACGTGTGTATGTGGTGTCGTGAATTCTGGTTTCCCCTTTCGCAGGGAGAAAAATCTGGAATATTTACTGCTTAATTTGTGAGCTCTTTGGAAGTAAACTGTGCTAGTGGACTGTCGTCTGTCCAAAAGAGATGACTTAAGAACTGTAGGACTGTAACCCCATCTTTGGGATTTGTGATGGAGCACAGTAATACACCGTTTATATGCCGTTTATATACCTTCAGAGTTTTGCTTTGGATGTGTGATAATAGTCTTAAGTGTTTATATTTTGAGAAGATATCTGGATTCGGTATACATATTCTGGATTTCCCCTTTTCAACTCAGCGCAAACCAGTAGACAGGTGACTTACCTTTAAGGATAGTTTATTTAAGCATGGTTGTGTTTTTAAATACCTGAGTCATTAAAACTTGAGTGGTGAAGACAGGTAATGAACGATTTTATGTGTTCATTATGTAATGGGGTGTAACCTTTCTCTGTGCTACTTTGGTGAAGAAATTACACAGTCTGCTTTGCATGATTATGAGGATTTTTCTGCTTCGCACACAGCCTTTGAACAGAGGGCTCGCAAAAGATGTTTGTTTTCCTTTTGATAATCTGAAATTTACCATGATAAACCAACATAATGAAGCAAAGTAGGGTGTACAACTCATAGTGAGTCCTTGTGTTTGTTGTTTTTTTCTCTTTGTTTCCTATGTGTGGAGTTACAGGGCTCAGGAAAAACATGTAACTACTAAACTAGAATGTTTGGTAAAACATGGCTGATATTGTGCGAACAGATATGATACTTATTTTATTTTTTATTTTCCCCTCAGGAAAGTAATACATTTCCTGATTGCTCTAATGTTGTTCTCTGTATAAATTACTGGTATTTTAAAATATTTTAAGGGCAATTTGCATGCAACAGCAGGACTTCAAAGGCTTTATGGAAGCAATGCTAAGCTATGCTGAGCAATTTCTCCTTTAGGTAGATAGAAATATTCCACTTCTTACTGAAAATCTTATACGGAGCATGTAACTGCTTAGTTTTCACTCTGTTGTTGTAATGACATCCTGTTGAAATATTTTTTTAACAAAACATTTACTGTTAATGTAATTGTATTAATCTAAACTGTATTCAGATAAATCAGATTACCATCTCACATGTCAAAAGGACAACATACTTAACCAAACGAAGTAGTAAGTTCTAGTGACTGGCGGTGTGATTTTTCAGAAGAACTTGGTATCATATTTATCTGCCTTCTTAAATTTATTGTAGGGAGAGATGATATCTTGGGATGATACAAGCATCAATGGGGGTTAAAAGATTATTTTAGTAGTTTTGACCTAAAACTAACTTAGAATAATTTCAATTTATGTACTCGCCTGCTGTGTTTCAGGTCATTAGTCAGCATCATTGGATTTTGAGCTGTAATTGTAAATTAGAGCTAAGTCAGAACAAAGTAAAATGTATGGTTTCTGGCAGTCTTGCTATGATAATTTTTCCTTTTTTCCATTCCTGCAGTGGGAAAATAGTAATTCTGCTTACATTGTACATGATGAAAACTCCATTGCTGACATATAAGGTAGACTGATCTGGTCATTTTACCCGGAACCTTGAAATACAGCGGGGGAGATTTGGTTCTAGCAAATTTTTAGCCTTAGTCAAGGCTCTTCTGTGCCAATTTTCAGAGTTAATAGTCATGACCTGCTCCTAATTGCAAATATTTGCTGGGCTGGAGAGCAAGAACATTAGTGTACTTTCTTTTCTTAGTGTCTTCACCATTAAAATGCATTATATCACTTTTCCTTGATGATACAATACTTGCTTAGCTTAGTTTAGCATGACACTATGCTGTATTTGGTTGTTACCAATTTATGTCATTTTCTCAGTTTCCATTAGATTGACATTACGGATAATGGAAGCACTTTTTATAAATTTAGTTTTAAGACAATGCAAATGTCTTGAAAATTATGAGTGCAGTTTTATTATTAGGGGGCCGGTTAGCTCAGTGGTTT
>NW_009732715.1:0-10454 GCF_000703405.1 Apaloderma vittatum | reverse complement strand
AAAATGTGTTTTCAGACAAATGAGACATGTTGACTGTGTCCGTACTTTCACCTTCATGAACAAAGTTCTGTGCCAGCACAAGTTTTATGTTTTCTTCAATGACCATATTATTTGGTTACAAAGCAGAGGGGATTTTCTGTGCCAGGACTCCACTCAAGCCGCTTGCTCCTCTGGGAGAGGAGGAAGAGCCTGTTCTTTGCCTCTGGATGTCAGGCTACTTTTTAGTGAAAAATTTAAAAACTTTCCTCAAAAGTCACCATAATAGCAATGAAGTAAAAAAAGATTAAAAAAAACCCAAACCAAACTTGAAGGTCTCAAAGAACCACAAAGAGTTGAAAGAAAAACTAAACAAAGTAATGACTAATAATCTGCACTTGCGTAATCTTTCATCAATGCCTCTTACTTCCATATACTAGGAAAGAAAATTGGCTGCATTTCATAGCTACAATAGCAACAAAAGTAGGAATACTACTTTGAGCCCTTACTATACAGATGGAGTTGCTACTCTTTGCAAGGAATATGTGAAGAATTATCAGTATTCCTGCACTGAAAACGTAAGCTATTCCACAACCGTGCTACCATAACCCATTAACAAAAAGTAGAAGTGTACAGCAACTGCACAGATTTTATGCTGTTTTAAATAATGATCAAACAGCATCTGCAATATGTTTTCTCCTTCTCTAGACGTCCAACTAAACCTCTCTGTTCTACATTACTGGTGGGTAAGAAATACAATTACTTCACTGAACATGATTCATCTTCCACAGGAATCAACAGGTGCTCAAACTATGGGCATCACACCACTGTGCATAAAGACAAGGATATGAAAGACAAGGATACGGATCAATCTCATTCAGCATAGTCCATCAAAGTAGTGGAAATCTCTGCTGCAAAAGTAAATGCTGTTCTTCAAAGAATCACGGGATCTTTCACAGCTTTGGGCCCTCCTCCCACTTTCTTTCTCAGAGTCAAGCTCCTAAGCAAACAGCTGGGGCTACAGACCACCACAGCTACAGTCAGAGCACTGGGGAAGCAGAGCATCGAAGGAGGGCACACGCACCCACAGCTCCATCACTGACATCCAGTGCCCTGCCTGGCACTCCAACAGCCGGGGCAAAGAAATCTCTTGTTGTGCAACTACCTTTCCAAGCTGCCACGAACAACTCGACACTCAGATCCCAACTAAAAAATCTGCAGAACTGAATTAGCTTACACCAGTGCCTCACAGATTAACTTTCTACTTTCAGTGTCCTACCTTTTACAGCTTACATTGTAGCAGAGAAAAAACACAATGATGAGATGCCTCTGTAATCATACTCTTCTCAAGCATTTCCTAAATTTAAGAGCTCAACATTAAAAAGTTCATATAGTAAATCTGAGGTATAAGAAGGCAGAGATAACTGCTGATCTCTTCTCAAAAGCAGATCACAACTCTCTGCTTCTATAGTAATTTTGCAAGATCACGCTCATCCTGGAAATTTCAGTGCAGTCAAGGTTTCCCCGACTTCTTCTCTACTTCTGCCTCTAAAGCAAAAGCAAAGTGGTAGGTTGTCAGAAGCGACTATTAGGAGAACATAAAAAGCACACACGCCACAGAAAGGAAGAGACTTGAACTGATTGGCACCTGGTTCCCCGACAGATATTTTCTTTGCAGGAAGATTGAAGAGTAGTAAGGAAAGCACGACACCCTGGGCCACGTTCTGCTGTCAGTCACTCTCCCACGCTTCCACCGATTTTTAATGAGATTTACAACCATTAAGAAAATGAATAGCCGTCAAAACCAGGAGGGGAGCTGCAGCCTGGTGGCCAAATTAAAGAAAAAAATTAATTTCTGCTCCAACTTCTATCAGTGATTTATGGTGAACATTAGGGCAAGGCACAGCATGCTACTAATTCTTGGTGTCCAACCTAAGACACTCAAGAGTGAACCACAGATGCGTACATCAACTGCACAGAAATTGCAAACTAAGCATGAACCAACAGTAGCAGACATGTCTGAAAAGGCTGATCTACATGTATTTTTCTCTGGTTTTCCCTATGTATAAAAACACCGACCATAAAGCACTTTGAGACAGCTGAATAACAGTCAAGTTGAAACTCAAGCACTTGTAGAATGAAATCGTCATACTGTCATCCAAAAATCATTTTTTCTGATTGTTTTGAAGGCAAAAAAAAAAAAAACACCTGTCTTTTCACAGAAGGTCAAACAGACATTCATATTTATGGAAAACACATACACACCCTTAGTATTTTGATTTAAGAGTTGAATTCTACTTGGGAAATTTCAGAAACTTTGTTAAAGCAGTTTCTACTTTACTATTAATAATGTCCATCCCTGAAAACGGATAATGAAAGTCATCAAGTCTTATTTTAGGTGCTTACACAGATGGAACAGAAACATAACTTGCTTACAATACACACTAACTGTATTACAGTAGCAAACAAAAAACTCCACGGTACAAGAGAACCAGACCTGGAAAAGACACCTCACGATCCAAAAAGTTTATATTCAAATAGCCAAAACCATACAAAGACTGAGAGGAAAAGGTCACTGCCACATAAAAAACCAGCAATATCAGCAGTTTGACAATGAGAAGTATCTGCTCCGTACTGTTGGGAATGCATCCCAGGTGTATCTTCAGACGGCTTGTGAAAAAAATTGTTTTCTTTTAAAAATTATTCAGACTGCCTGCCTGCACACGCGATTACATAATTTTGCTCAGACAGATGTTGTCTATAATAAAATAAAGAATGAGGTGATCTTTTCATTCACAAAATTCCTGCCTTACCTTTGGGTTAACATCACCAGAAATCTCACTAATAAAATATGTACTGACATTTGTATACTTCAAAAATATATACAACCTACTTCGAAGGTAAAAAATACTATTTCTGATTATAACTTGCAAACACAAACCAGTTCCTCTTTAGGCCTAAGAAAAATACTACATAAAATATAAAGCAATTATATTTTGGAATACAATTATGTATTCTCAAAAAAAACCCCACCTCTGATGTAGCTTAATTTCAGTCTTCTTCAGGCAAAATTCATTGTACCACATGTGGCATCTTTATAAACAAAATCTTAAAGCACACACAAGTTTAGGTTTTGCGAGTTTTACATTTTTCCAAAGGAGAAAACCATTTTATTTTATTCAACACTTTTTCAAACACTGGAAATCCAAGAAGCAAAAGCCCTTTAGTGATACTTCCAAGCATTCAACATCCCCATTCTCAATATTATGAAATCAGAGATCTAGATTTTGAGCAGCATTAGACATTAATTTTTATTCATGTTTTTTAAAGCCCTGGTTATTACTTTTCTCAATGAGAATAAAAGCCATTTTCCGTTTAAACTTTTTCATCCAGTGAGAAAATCATGCAATCTCTTGGTCACGGGAACAAGAACTTTAGGGAAACTGCAACATATTTTGAAAAATGCAAGAGCTCTTACCCTTGAAACAAGCAGTAATTCTGAGCAGACACTTCAAGGGGCTGTAAAAGGCTTATCCCATTTTAAACCTCACACTTTGCCCCTGCCTCCAAAGTGAAAATGGTTGCACATGCAAACATCAAGCAAGACAACAATGGAAGCAGCAGAAGTATCCTCCTGTGCCTCCAACAAACTGGGGCAGCCTCCCTGTAGCAGATTCACCCTCACGTAAGCTTCAGCCAGGACCACATACCACAGCAGTATTTCAGCAAATTTCAGACCAAATGAGGGAAAAGAGATCAATTTGCAGAGAGCAGCATTTTTTTCTTAATAATCCTCTATTGTCTGAGGAAAGAGAAGCAGGAGGGAGCTGGCACATGCCCCGCAGAGCCACAGTGGTGGCCAGCAGGACCTTTCTGGGAATCCTGAATGAGAAGGGCAGGAACCGCAGTGCAGCCTGACCCGGGGCCGCTCGGCAAGCGAGATCTCATTTCCCTGCATCCCTGGCATCGGCTCGCACTCCTCCCACAGTACCTTGACTTTTCAGCTACAGGGATGTGAATTTTTATTTTTGTTCTTAAAAAAAAAAAAAGGCATTGCAAACTTTTTGCCCTTTCAGTAATTACATTTGCTGATCCACCATGACTCTACTAAACAATTAAACATTAATACACTGCAGCAAATGCGTGTGTTTTCCCCAGCTTTGCAGGATATGAAAGTGCAGAGGAAGCATTTGTCCCACGGTCTGTCACATCATGAAGATGCTCACTGCTGTCCTTGCCAGGGCTTTCAGTCCGTGCTGAGAAGTCCTCATCAGTTCCTCTGTCCTCAGACCCGCTTTCTCTATAGGAGAAATTAAGATCACCGACTAACTTTCCCCCAGGACAGTGCTATCTAAATGGTGGTATAAAAGGGATGAAATAGCAAGTTTCTCTACAGGTTCTAACAGGGAGATTTTCAGCAAGCTTCTCTCTCATAAAAGAGCCGTTCCTCCCTAACGCAGGCTGCTCAATCCCTTGAGATCTGCCAACCAAAGAAGAAGGAGCGGGGCTCTATTTCACAGAGACCTGTGCGTGCCTAACCGTAGAGTGAGCCATCTCTGCCAACCAGGAGCCAACCTGAAAGCTGCACAGTGATCCTTCACTGAACTTTTCTGAACAGCACACCCTGCCATTCACGGTACAGGCAATGAATGGTAATCCCTCTCCTCAAATTACCCTACTGATTTCAACAGAGCGAGACCAAGAATGTACGTGACCAAGTGTACTTCCAGTTCAGATTTTAGTCATTGGAACCTGACGAATTTCTTGAGCTCAGTTAGTAATGGCACACATCTAGCAGACAAGCTCAAATCCAGAAAAAAAAAAAAGATGTCTTTCTAAGTTTTTCCAAAAAAAAGTAAAAAAATTTTGAATATTTTTACAAATAATTTTAAGTTGAGATTAAAGTAGAAGAAAATAGCTTTCATCATAAACTCGTGCTCTGGCTACCACAGTCTGCAACCTGGCATGTTGCTTGCTTTTGTATTTCCCATTATTGACCCTGATTATTGATCTTGTCCCATCACTCACGGGACAGACCAAGAGGTACAAAAGTACTTTAAGAACTGGGAACGCCAGTACTGGTCACATCAAGCGTCCACATAACCCTGAAACAAAACCCTCTTCCTCCGAAACCTAGAGAGTACTGTTAAATTCTCCTCATTTTTAAGCCTATGAAGTAAAGGCCTTTTAATTTAGCATCTGGTTCTGACTTCTTCATGTTTTCCTCCACAACCACAAGAGCTAAAACTTCACACGCCATTGACGTGTTTAGTTATAATGTATGCTTTTTAATTGTCTTTTCCCTTTCCTGGTATTGCCCTTGCATTCTTAAATATTGTGCAAAACAGGAAAATTTTACGCAATGATTTAATAATACATTGTTTTTGGCAGCGATTCGAGACTACCATGTTTCCCTCTCCCTTCTTCCTCAACAGACTGAGGGACTATATACTGAAACAGATCAGTTCCCTTATCCAGTTAAAAGACAACAAATATGCAAAAGGTTCAAACCGAGAGCATTTCACAGTCAGTTCACACAGACATTTTCAACCTGACCCTGCAAACTGTTAAGCACATGTAAAAGACAGGTTGACATGGTACGGCACCGAAGCAGAAATGAAGAGCACAGGCCAGGACTACCTAAGGCAGCATTACTGCCAATAACACTGCGTCATCAGACTGCAAAAAAAGTTGTTTTATTGAGTGTGCACACATGCACAAGCACTCTATATGGATTACACATGCTGAATTATCAATTGTCTTCAAACACGCGATTGTTTATGGAATTAAGCACTACCTATCTATAAACACGTGCAGACACAGAACAAAACTGATGCAACTGGCACAACTCAAAACACTAACAAACAAGCCACAATCTACCCATGCAACCCACAGTCTAATTACTTCTAAAGACTCCAAAAGGCTTGAACTACTTGAGGTAGGTCTCTTCTGTCATAAATCCTATGTGGGGAGATGAGTAAAACCCTGTTAGTCCAGCCATGTTACTAACCTAGAAGAGAATGAGTGCAGCCTTAAAACTCATTTGTTATTTAGGAACTTCAAAACTATGAACAAATTACACGTAATAAATTAAACACCTCCAAAAAATCACTCCTCTTGAGATACTAAACATACCACCTTTATCCTCCAAAAGCATCTCTCAGCGTACACAGTTCTGTCAATGATTTTGGTGTGACCAAGGCTTCAATCTCTGTTCTCCCACTCTTGCTAGCAACGCAAATCTAAGCTTGCAAAACTGAAACACCCATGCAGATGGGACTCTCAACTCAGCCTTTCACCTCTGAAAAACTACATGTCCTTTTTGTGTTTCAGCCGAATCACAGAATTCTACATGGTTTGGGTTGGAAAGGACCTTTAAGGATCACCTAGTCCAACCTGCTTGCGATGGGCAGGGACATCTTTCACTAGACCAGACTGCTCGAAGTGCCGTCCAACCTGACCTTCAGCACTTCCAATGACGGGGCATCCAAAACTCCCCTAGGCAGTACAGCCTTGCCTAGAAGGAGCACAACTTCCAGGATCTAAAAGATGCTTCACATCACTAGCTACAATGTTCCACTATAATTAAAAAAAAAAAAAAAGTTTATATGATTTCACAGCTCTGCAAAGGGCCAACCCACAGGGGATGCTGAGCTCCTCCCGTCCCTGCAGGATCAGGTCTCCACTGAGGACCAGAGGCAATGTGCAAGCTCCCTTAGGGGACTATTACCACCACGGAGTGGCTCACACCACATCTTTTCTCCAGCCAAAATGAAAAACAAGGCAGAAGTATGTCTGACTATCCTTTTAATTTATGCTCCTAAACATGTAAAATTTACTGGCTGAGTGTTAACACTAATAGCCTTAAGAGCTCTCAGTCTATCAATGAATATAGCTTCTGTTTGCATATTTTATATAAGCTGTGACATATAAACACATACCTTAACACTACTGACTTACAAATATGCTTTTTAACCACTAGTAGGAACTATATAATCAAAGGTATTTGATAGGCATTAAACAACTTTAAAGAAATATCATTCTAGGTTTTCTTATGCTGAGATACTAATAAATATAGCAATAAAATAAGTCAGTTACAACACAGGAATATTCCATTAAACCACCACGTCTTCAGAAAAATTCAGGTTTTGTTAATGTGGGCACATGTCTTCCTTCACTTCTGAAACAGAATCTCACTTTCACCAGCATAGATAACACAGAGCAATTTGTTCTCGATTTGTAGAGAGTTCTAAATTATCATGGGTTGTAGGCAAATTATGATATTAAATGCTTTTCTTATGCACCTGAAGAAAATACCTGATATTCAGCAACAGGGTAACCCAGAATAAGCAAAAACATGTACACCCAAAACACACACACAGGTAACACTTCTTGTCAAATGAAAACAATCATTTGCAATAATAAACAATGAGAAATACTAAATAGTACATTTATTATTGTTATAACTGATCAAAAAGAAATCTTAAATTATTTTGTTATTTATGTGTTCATACTTACTCATACATGTAATGATAGCAGGTCCACCAAGCTAGTTTTAAGTCACATCCGTGGAGCCCTATCAATAGCACAGCACTTGAGGATACCACTTGGTTTACTGAACAGACTGCTTACTTTACTTTTTGTTATTATTCTAGCTAATTCATAATCATTCTACTTGAAAACTGGATAACGGTACAATATTCGTTTTCCAGGAAAGCCTTAAAAAAAATCTTTTTAAAAGATTGTTTTGAAACTGCTGAGCTCTGCATAATATTTCCCACTTGAGCTAATCGTTTTTCAAGGGAAATTTAATTTTTAAAAGTGTGTTTTTCTAACTAATGGAAACCTGCGCTAAAGTAAACAATGAGTCCAGCTCGACAGAAACTTTTGCTCTATCTTTACCAAAAGAAGGAAAAATATGTAATAGTATGCTGAAACACATGCAGTAGCAGAATTGCTGAATTTTAAAAAACAATTAGAAGACAATTTTCTACTCCACTTCTCCAATTTGAAACAGATCATCCTGCCCCGCCTCATTTAATATTAATTGGGTATGTTCTTGTCTGTAGAAGAAAATACAAATGCTAATCCACTCACATTCTTGTTTCAAATATACTTCTGATCAGCTAGTTTGTCAATGAACAATTGTTCTCACACATCACTTTTGTAAAGAAAAAAGTTTAAAAGACATTCAAATCTTCTCAGGATTGTCACCAGCTTTGAATACAACATCACATTACGCTCAACTTATTTGCCAAGACAAAACCAAGGAATGTGAAATGGGCACGAAAAGCCAAAGTTTCCACCTTCTTGAAGAACATTAATGAGTAACTTTATGGTTTCAGTTATGTCTTATCTTCCCAGATGCGAATTAGAGAGGTCATCCCTAGTCAGCGAAAACGAATCGCATATTTATTCTTTCCTTGTCTGCTGCACACACATACATATCACAAGTCTTTCCAGAAATCCAGTACTTTAAAATGCAGTCCTAAACATCTACTCCCAACTGGTGCACGCACAAGAATGAAAAAGCAGGGCAGAGACACGAAAGCAACAAGGCACGAAAGTCCGATTATGATGGCTACCTTTAAACTACTGAAAATTTTAACACTGTTTGCCAAAGACAGACATAAGGTTATTCTTTGTATCAAAATAAATCATACAAGGAATATTATATCGGATTTTATTTCTGTCTTTGTTTTTACTATTCCTGCCTTTCATGCTGTGCAAGGACAGATCTCACTGGAAAAAAAAAAAAATTAGTGAGGGCGCTACATCTGAGTTTGGTAGGTGTTTATAAAATAAATATTATTCCTCCCATGGGGGAGAAAATCAGATTCATCCCCAGGCAAGCTATTGTTTGGCAAACAAAGTTTCTAAGTATCAAAATTTCCTACTGAGACTTCAGCACTTACTTTTTCTTTTTTCTTTTTCTGTTTTTTTTTAAAAAAAAGGTTCCAGATCTGTATTTACTTTCACCAAAAAAATCTTAATCAGAATGAAAGCCTGGACAAGATGCAGGTGAAACCACAATGGTGAAACTGCACTATATTTAACCCATTCTTTGCGAAATGAGAAACATGAAGCAAACAGTGGAGACAGCACATAAATCAGATAAAAGGCCCAAACCTACAGTTAGGGGACTTGCCGCCCCACAAGCCACTACCTTTCCATTGGTTAACAGAGCGCATCTACCAATTCAGAGTACAATTATTATCATCCTTTTTTTATTATTCATATGGACTTACTTTTGATTGAACAGTCCCCTGTGATAATGTCAGAAAAAGCACTTTGTGGAGAACATGATTTTTTTTCCTTCCTAAATATTGCTAAAATAAGATGGCCTAACACTCATTTCACTGCACTGCTGCATAGCGCTGCTGCTACCGAAAGCTATCTTGCCAGTGCAAAAACACGTAACTGCTTAATTAACCAATAAAAGTTGTTACCTCTTGCAAAAAAAAAAAAAAAGTCTCATTATCCAGACCTATATATTTGGGTATAGAGCGTCTACTCCTAGAAAAAACTGCAGATGAATAATCCACACACAAACTAATGCTAACTCCTGTACTGCAGCACAGGCATTGACAAGTAAGAGCTTGTGGGGAGAAGACTTTAATTCAAATATATGCCTCTAGTGACAACGAAAAGGATAGAATGTGCCTAGAATCAACAAACAACTTACCCACTGTACTCAGGCACATAATTTGCCAGATTTAGGTTCAGCTGTCATTACAACTTTTGCTTTCAAACGCAAAACAAAGCGATGTTATTTTCCTGCTCAATTTTATTCATGTTATATAGAATGTGGTAAAACTCGTCATGCCAGAGGATTTGCAAAGGGTTGATGTGAAGATTAATTACTGGCTGCTCATAAAGCACCCTGCCTGTGGAAAGCCCTATGTGTAAAAACGACTTTGTTATCAAAGTTGTTGAACGCTCCCAATACTCACTCTCAATGGACAGTACAGATATTTTTCTAAGCCACTCGAAAACCAAATTAGTCACATTTAAGTATCTACCCACAATTTCATGATGTTTCGGCATTATGCCTGTATCCCACTTCCGTAGGGGGTGGGGGTTAAACTACCACATATTTTCCTTAAATCACATCTTCTCATCTCTGAAGACAAAAAAAAAATTAAAAAAATAAAATCTAGATATCATAGAACCAATGTCTGAAAGGTACCTGCTAAACGTACCCATACATTCAGGCAACAAGTGAACACAGATCTTATGCTAGTGCCCTAATTACTTTCTAGAAACCAAAGACACTACTTGAAATAATAAAGCACGGATATTTCTGCGAACAACAGTATTTACTTGGTGAGTTAGCGCTGGGAAAAAAGAAGATAAGACGCAAGACCAAGCACGAAGAGAACAGCTTAACAAAATGGAGCCTGCAATGGTACGTACAATGTTTTAGTATCTTCTTGCTATTTATATACATCAAATAATTAGGAATGAGAACACTTCAA